>NC_133229.1:30618941-30677776 GCF_040436345.1 Pagrus major
TTCATATTAAACTCATTTTCTTTCTCTCTTGTGTTTTGACAGGAGTCTGTTTCAGAATGGTGAGTTTCTCCAGCAGCCGTCACATCAGCCCCTTTAATATTTAGAGTAGCAGACGTCTGTTTTACTGCATTATATCTGTTATTTATTTTACATTATCACATGATGCCTGAATTTAGTTTTCCTTTACATAAATAAAGACTTTTCAATATAAACTGGTGCAGAAAAGCCACAACTTGCTCCCCAAAACATCACCAGAATGCAGGAAATGAAGCATTTGATGCTCGAAATGAAAGAAATAGTTCATCCAAACAATGTAAGTTCACTCATCATCTCCTCCCTCCATGATGATGAAAGTCAGGTGAAGTCTCGTAGTCCACAAAACATTTCTGGAGCTTCACAGTCAAACAGAGTTGCAGCGTTCTGCTAAACAACTGAAGTAACTGGAGACTTGTTTTAAAATGGAAAAACAACCAAAAAATACATTAAAAAAAACTCCAAAACTCCATTAAAACTTTGCTGAATTAGCTGTTGGCACTTCCTGTTTGCAGTGGACCTGTAGATGTTCAGACAACTGTCACTGGATTACTTTGATACTGAAGAAAACTTAAAAACATGAAGTTTCTAAGGCAGGTTCTGCACATGTAAGGAACGACTTTTATGAGGATTTCTGGGGGGATATATGGAGTCATCATCTCCTCCCTCCATGCTGATGAAAGTCAGGTGAATGCTGCAACGCTTTTCTGCTGTGAAGCTTCAGAAATGTTTGTGGACTACGAAACAAAACTGACTGAAACTGATGAAAAAAGTCGCTCCTCACATGTGCAGAACTTGCCTTAGAAACATCATGTTTTTAAGTTTTCTTCAGTATCACAGTGATCCAGTGACAGTTGTCTGAACATCCACAGGTCCACTGCAAACAGGAAGTGCTAACAGCTAATTCGGCGAAGTTTTAATGGAGTATTTCTTTTATTTTTGGTTGTTTTTTCTGTTTTAAACAAGTCTCCAGCTCCCTCAGTTGTAGCTGACCGAATTAGCATTTTTTGTGGGTGAACTGTTCCTTTAACCAACTGTCCGCAACAAATCCAAGCGACACAGTTTTTCTGATATTATTCTTCTTGTTGAAGACTTTATTGTGCAGCACGTACAGTATTAACCCCTCGTGTCCCGCGTCCTGCAGTACACGGAGAAGGAGGGTCTGCGTCTCGGCCTGGTCGGCTGGGTGAAGAACACCTACAGTGGGACGGTGGTGGGACAGGTGCAGGGTCCTGCTGACATGGTGGAGGAGATGTGAGTACACACTGATGATGACAGCATGTCGGAGGATGAAACGTTAAAGTCTGACTGGCTGCTCGTTTATCTATCTATGAATTATATCGGCTGCATGTTTTATACATAAATACAGATACATAAATATAACAGCAAGAAGAAAGACGGGACAAATGTGCTGTTTTCATTGGTTTGGATCTTGTTCTGGTCCAGAAGTTCCTGCACTGATCTGATCATGTTGTGTTTTTACTGTTTCAGCCACTAGATGGCGATGTTCACCTTTTTTAACATGGAGACGTCCTCCTGTCTCAGCTGCAGTCTGTTTCATTCAGTCCAAACATCTGACTCTCTGTCTTCTCCATCTTCTCTACCCTCTCTCTGTCTTCTCTGTCCTCTCTGTCCTCTTCATCCTCTCTGTCCTCTCTGTCCTCTTCATCCTCTCTGTCCTCTCTGTCCTCTTCATCCTCTCTGTCCTCTCTGTCCTCTCTGTCCTCTTCATCCCCTCTGTCCTCTCTGTCCTCTCTGTCCTCTTCATCCTCTCTGTCCTCTCTGTCCTCTCTGTCCTCTCTGTCCTCTCTGTCCTCTTCATCCTCTCTGTCCTCTCTGTCCTCTCTGTCCTCTCTGTCCTCTTCATCCTCTCTGTCCTCTCTGTCCTCTCTGTCCTCTCCATCCCCTCTGTCCTCTCTGTCCTCTCTCTGTCCTCTCCCTCCTCTCTGTCCTCTCTCTGCCCTCTTCATCCTCTCTGTCCTCTCTGTCCTCTCTGTCCTCTTCATCCTCTCTGTCCTCTCTCTGTCCTCTCTGTCCTCTCTGTCCTCTTCATCCTCTCTGTCCTCTCTCTGTCCTCTCTGTCCTCTCTGTCCTCTTCATCCTCTCTGTCCTCTCTGTCCTCTTCATCCTCTCTGTCCTCTCTGTCCTCTCTGTCCTCTTCATCCTCTCTGTCCTCTCTGTCCTCTTCATCCCCTCTGTCCTCTCTGTCCTCTTCATCCTCTCTGTCCTCTCTGTCCTCTTCATCCCCTCTGTCCTCTCTGTCCTCTTCATCCTCTCTGTCCTCTCTGTCCTCTCTTCCCTCTCTCTGTCCTCTCCCTCCTCTCTGTCCTCTCTGTCCTCTTCATCCTCTCTGTCCTCTCTGTCCTCTCTTCCCTCTCTCTGTCCTCTCCCTCCTCTCTGTCCACTCTGTCCTCTTCATCCTCTTCATCCTCTCTGTCCTCTCTGTCCTCTTCATCCCCTCTGTCCTCTCTGTCCTCTCTGTCCTCTCTTCCCTCTCTCTGTCCTCTCTGTCCTCTCTGTCCTCTCTGTCCTCTCTCTGTCCTCTCTGTCCTCTCTGTCCTCTCTTCCCTCTCTCTGTCCTCTCTGCCCTCTTCGTCCTCTCTGTCCTCTTCATCCTCTCTGTCCTCTTCATCCCCTCTGTCCTCTCCATCCCCTCTGTCCTCTCTGTCCCCTCTGTCCTCTTCATCCCCTCTGTCCTCTCTGTCCTCTTCATCCCCTCTGTCCTCTCCGTCCTCTTCATCCCCTCTGTCCTCTTCGTCCTCTCCGTCCTCTCTGCTGAGTTAGTGATGATATCTGATAATCAATCATGAAACTGAAGCTCGTTGTGTTTTGACGTCCTCTCTGTCCGCGGGGAGTGATGTCACCAGGGTGTGGACGTCTCATCTAAGATGACATCACTGCCTCCAGACACACACACACACACACACACACACACACACACGAGACAGTTTTATAATTCGTGGTGTTTGTTTTGTGCTCCTTGCAGCACCAGGCGGGTGGAGTTTACTGAGCCAGAGCAGCTTTATGAGAAAAACGCTGTGACTTTAATACTCAGACCAGTGATCCAAAGTAACTAAGTACCAGCATTATAAAAAGTACCCATCAGTCATACTCGAGTAAAAGTAAAGATAAAAGTACCTCAAAATCTTACTTGTGCGTCGATCCCCGAGTGCAGCGTAACATGGAGGAGAAAGCTCCATGTTACACAAACGATGTTCTCAGTGCTCGTGTTCATGTGTAGAGACCCTGGTGATGCTACGAGCAAAGTTTTAGAAATAGCGATTTTAATGCGAACGTGAAGTTGCCCCTGCACACCATAGAAAATGAGTTTGAGCCGGAAACGAAACTACGGTGAATCTTAAAAGTGGCTTTTTCGTCGTAATTATGCTTTTACACGAAGGTTTGACTCAAACACATTCACAAAAAAAGCCTGGGTTGCATTTTGGCGAGAGTTTCACCTTAAATACAGAACGACTCGTCCTCTCACTGAACAGACGACTGACAGCAGAGTTCAACTGATGAAAACACACAGAATCACAATCATTGTGACTTTATTACATCAAAAGCAGAAAAAAGGTACATTTACAGTATTTTGTATCATTTAATATATTTATTTCATTACAAACATTTCATATATGTCATAAAAATGTGATTTTATTGTTTGTAAACTTTATTTCAAATTCTAGTCCAGATTATAAAGTTTTTGGATCTGAACAACAAAACATGCAGTTATTAATTGATTTGTTAATTAGTGCCCATCCTCACACACACACGCACACGCACACACACACACACACACACACACACACACACACACACAGTCACATTAACATGAAAAGGTCGACAATAGAAACACAAAGCAAACTGTCAAACTGAAACAACAACAGAGAAATCAACATGTGTTTGTGAATAATGAGACAGCAGGAGGAGCAGCTGCAGCTTAACGGGTTGATTTCTGTGATTTTTGATTTAAACAACATGTTGACGACATTTTTATGTTGACAAATCATTTTCATACAGAGAGAGACAGTTTTATTTAAGGACGTCTTTCCAGAGATGAAACACTTCTTTAACTGCTCTGTTCCACTGTCACACACACCTTCAGGGGGGATATCTTCAGAGGGAGTTCATCTCCAGTGCTAATGAATGGAAACATCCTCTCAGTGAAAGTGTGTGTGAAGGTGTGTATGTGTGTGTTAGTATCAGGATCAGAGAACGACAGCTTTCCTCTGTTCCAGTCCAGATTCACTCTGATCCTCTGGAGCTTCTTCTGCACTACGAGATCAGTGGGTGGAGCTGATGGTGACAGCACTGAGTATTTACCTTCAAATAACCCTATTACCCATAATCCAGACAGTGTGCTTCCCTTCCTCTGAGCAGACTCTGCTGACACACCCAGACACCAGAGTGTACTGTCTCCAACCTCGACGTCCCAGCTGTGAGTCCCTGAGTTAAAGCCCTCAGAGCCCAGAACAGACCCGTGAAGATCAAACCTCTCTGGATTATCAGGAAGCTGCTGTCTCTCTCCTCGTCTCACACTGCTCAGATCTTCAGACAGGATGAGCTGTGGATGAGCAGTGTTTGGGTCCAGAACCACAGGAGTGTAGGAGACCATGTCCTTCATCTTGTTCCAGATGTTGAAGCTCAGGTTGCCCAGGTGTTTGGCCTGGTCTATCAGAGCTCCTGAGGGCAGCTGTGGATCCTCCAGCAGGGGGCGCTGCTGGACTCTTTCCACTGCAGCCTTGTAGTTGTGCAGGAATGAGACGTCTTCAGCTCTCAGCTCCTCCTCTGTGGCTCTGACTGTGTGTGAAAGAGCTGCTATCTCTCTGCTCAGAGCCTCCATCTTCTCCTTCATCATCTGACTCTTCTGCTCCTCTTCCTCCCTCAGTGCAGCCATCCTGGCCTCCTCTTCCTCTTCTAGAAACTGGTGAAGCTTCTTAAACTGCTGCTTAATCTGCCTCTCTGTGTGTCGGGCCTGGACCTTCATGTGTTCTGCTGTCAGACCAAACTTCACTTTAACTTCTTCAAAAGCCTTTAACTTCTTCTTTAAAGGCTCCAGAGTTTCCTGAAGTTTCTTCTTGTGTTGTCGTGCAGCTTCATCGATGGGTCTGACTGTGTGGTTGGTGTGTTGTTCTGAGTCTCTGCAGACGAGACACACCGGCTGCTGATGGTCCAGACAGAAGAGTTTGAGTTTCTCAGAGTGCAGACTGCAGAGACCCTCTGAAGCTCTCTGATCTCTCTCCTGTAAGAAGGTCTCACACAGGTTCTTTAACGCCAAGTTAGGAGGGAGAATATTCTTTGAAGATCTTCTCTTACAAACTGGACACTCTCTGGTTTCTTTCTCTGTCCAGCAGCTCTGCAGACAGTCTTTACAGAAGTTGTGGCTACATGACAGGATGACAGGATCTTTAAAGATGTCAAGGCAGACAGGACAGCAGAGATCCTCCTCTAATCTGGAAGCCATTTTGTCTGTGAGTGACGCTGGGAACACAGCAGACAGTACAGTCAGTCACAGCTCCACTTCCTCCTTCACTTCACTGAAGTTTACTTTGAGTTCTGGTTCTAGTCGGACTCACCTTCAGTGTGTGGAGCGTCTGCAGTGTTGTAGTTTCCTCCTCCTCTCTCCTGTAGATCAACTCACTCAGAGGACGTTGTTAGTTCAGTCTGAAGGTGAAACTGATCGTCTGTTTGTGCTTCTTTACTAAAGACACACCGACAAACTGGTTCCTGGTTTGTTTCATGTGAGTCAGATGAGGGCGGAGCTTTGTCAGACCTCTGCTGAATGCTGATTGGTTCACATGTGACTCAGGGGCATGTTTCAGCCCAAAGTACTGATTCACTGCTGGAGATGTAATCTGATACACTTGTTGTTGTTGTTGGAGGGGCTGTAGTCCATCAGAACCAGCGCCAGCACTTCCTGAACTGTAGTTTTCTCTATTATATTATTACTTATATTAAAGATTCATCATTTTCTGAAACTTGTCAAGAGGAAATATTAAGCTCAGAATATATTAACTTGATAATATCGTCACATTTATTTGGCACCAATATCTTCATGTTGTGTTTATTGTTTGTCCAGCCTTGATCCAAAAACATCTTACAAACGTTTATTTAACATAACTGATTTTATATTATTACGATCTTTATGAAAGGATTCAGATTGAGCCACACTGACATATTTAGATCACAATATTTGATGTATTGACAGACGGGAAGCAGTGAAACAGGTATTTCTGTTGGCCAGTTACTTTAACACAGAGTCTGTTTTGTTCACTTAATATTCATTTGACTCCGTCAGTAAATCTACAAATATTTACAAAGAGTGTCGTCAGTAAGAGACTGAGAGTTTAGTCACACTGACTGAAGACAAGTGCAACTGTTTTTGACCCAAGTGCCCAATAATCAGCATTGTAGTACTTCATGCAACATTAACAGGTAGTTTTGGGTTAAATTTGGCTATCAATAATAATTAATGATTATTAGGGATAATTATAAATTCTGATAAATAATAAGATTAGATCACCTCGGGGCACCACCCTTGAAGAAGGGAAAAGATAGCGTATTCACCAAATCAATCTCATAAAAAGGTACTAAACTGTTTGTAACTCTGATTAATAAATAACTGAATAACTACGACCAAAATTACCATAACAGCTGTAATGGACGAAGGATTTTGGAGTCCTTGACAGAGAAGAGGTTGGCAACATTCACTCTTGTACAATATTAAATAGACAGCATGAAGGTTCAAAAGTATTTTATTTAACAGAAAGATGATCTAACTAACGTACTATATACAGGTGTGTGTGTGTGTGTGTGTGTCTGTGTGTGTGTGTGTGTCTGGAAGAGTTAAAGGAAAATGGTGGCTAGGGTTCAAATTACCACGCCGCACGGTGGAAGGGTGTCACAAATGTGAAAGTCCAAATGACTGTATCATGGTTCTTGTTTGACAGTGTGGTAATGTTGTAAAGCAGTGTTGGCCGAGGACATGTGTATGTCTTGTTCTGTGAGGTCAGAATGCAGTGTCCTAAGCTAAGGTTTACAACAGTTGATTCACAAACAAAAGAAGGAAATAAAAGAAAGGAGCTATTGGAAGTGTATTTACAAAGTTGGACAGTGGTGTCTGTGTCCAATCAGAATTTGGTCTCAATAGCATGGTGTTTGGCTATTAATTTCTGTTTCACAGGGCTGGTAGCACGCTGTGGCTCCATATCTGTCGATACTTCTTACTCAGACTGAAATGCAAGGCAGTAACAGCCACATATAAACTTCTTTGTAACACAGGGCATGCTGTGATTAATACAAGGTGCACTTACATTGTCATCAAATTATGACAGCTTGACTACAATGCAACAAATATGGGATATTCAAATGCTGAACTGAAATTCTTACAGTTTCTACAGAGCACTTTGAACTTGAATTGATAGCAGCAATAGCAAATGGCTCAAAGTTGCAGTTAATAACCTAAAAGATTTTGGTTAATGAAATGGGTTATAAATTATAAACTTCATAAATCAATTCTCACCTCAATGCAATTGTTTGTAAGTGCAAATCAACATCTACTCCTGTAGTAGACTAGTGGGGTTAAATGTAAAGACCTTTGGCTAAAGGGTTCAAGATGTGAATCTCAAATTTTAGCACTGTCCAAATTATGCTGAAATTAATGTTGCACATTTATGAATGATTGCCAACAGCACACTGCCTCACAAGGGAATCCATATGTGTCTCACACGGGGCACCATATGTAGTGCCTCATGCTACGTTAATAAGGAGTTTTGGGTTAAATTTGGCTATCAATAATAATTAATGATTACCAGTTACCAGTCCTTGAAGAAAAGGTGCTGATGGTTCCTTGGCTGATGAGCCAAGCAGGAGAAGATTCTAATTCCAATGCTGAACAGTGCTGTTCTTGCTGTGTAAGGTTTGATAAAAAACAGCAGGTGGAGGAAACTGGTCGCTCCTTTCCTTTGCAGGGATAGCAGCTTGGTGCTAATTTACTTTGTGGTCCTTGGATTGTGGAGTTAGCTGGCAAGAATTGCATCACAGCTGCTGGTGCTAACTGATCTGGAATACTAGCAGGACCTTGTGTCGCTGCAGTGAGGAGAAGTTCTTTGAGCCTGCTGGAAATGTAGCTTGCGGATCTCAGCAGCTGTTGGGCCCAGAAGAATCCAGGAGAAGAGGACTTGAGGGCAGGCAGCCCCGTGAGGAGAGAGGTGGAGAAGTGAGAGAACAAAGATAGGAGCTGGAGTTTTGACTATCTGGGAAACTGAGTTCAGTTCAGAGTCCATTTTGAAATCCACAATGAACGACCTCATCTGTGGCTCCCAGCAGCATTAAAGGGGCGCTACGTAGTTTTGGAGAAATTCAGACTCAGAAATTTAATTTTTACAATATTAATGAGGTAATAATACAAACTGTTCCCATAAGTGAATAAACAAGCTGTTCTCAGTGGAAAATAAGGTCCCAGAACCCTGTTTGAAACTAGAAAGGTGGCAGGGTCTGCCACATATAAACAAAGTAAGAGAGTATAAATTGTGTTATACTTTAATGTCCTTAATGTCTGACGCTTAAATTATTTTTATTCTAACAACAATTTAATTACCTTCTTATCTTTTTATTCTTATTCTTGTTTTTAAATCACATCTCAATAACAAATCTCATTTTCATTTATTCATCATTTAACAGGATGTGCAGGGAAGTAGCAGGGTCATTTTTTGAGCGGGAACACAGTTTGAATAATAAAAGTGGCCGTCACTGATTTTACATGTTCAGATGCAGAGTGTGGAGGAGAACACCAAGCCTTTGCTCAGACAGATCAAACTTACAATTGACAGGGAAAAAAACTTTTTAAATTTAAAACCATGTTTGTCTCCGGAGCAGCTCCACGTGTTAGAAAAGGTTGTTTGTGATCGGGCTGAATCAGAAACCATCTCGTTGTCCTCCGTTTGACTCTGACTTGGATCCTTGTTGCATCTCTTTTTCTTTTTTCTTTTTTTAACTTTTTATTTGTATTGTGCATTTCATGTGTTCATTTCAATTCTTAATTCATGTACAATTCATAACAGCCGAAAACTGCAGAGAAAACAAGCAATAAACTAGAAGAAGGACGCACACCAATAATAACAAAGACAACAGAAGATGAGACATAGCAGTCATAATCTAACATCTTGTTTTAGTTATGGCTAACATCCATGGTGTCCAGACATATTTTAGCTGTAACTTCTTCCGTTATGAACACCTCGTTCACTCTTTGTTGCCATTGTATGATATTGGGGGGTTTGTGGCTGCAACCATAAGGTTGTGATGTTTTTTCTAGCTGTCAGCAGAAGGACCGTATTAAGTACGATTTATTTTCCTCAGTTTGGATTCCTACTGGGATGCCTAATACAAATAACTTCGGATCAAGGTTCAATTTCATACCCAGAATTTGTTCTGTTTCCTTCCGAACATCCTCCCAGAACCCCTGTATATTTGGACAAGTCCATAGTGTGTGCGTAAGGTCACCTTGTTGGCCACAACTCCAACATAACCCTGTCGATTCTCCATATTTGGCCATTATAACTAACATACCTAGTTTTTACCTTCCAGTCAAACTCCCTCCAATTTGGACTATTTGTTCATTTATGACCAAACAACAAGTTTCACTCCATTCATTCATTTTCATCAACTACAGTATTCAGTTCAAGTTCCCATCTTTCTTTACTCTCTCAGTCCTTATTTTTAAGATCATGTTGTAATGCTCTATAGAGTCTTGAGATAATTTCCCTTTTCAGCTCTTTTTGTTCACAGATTATAAGAAGCTGCTCAATGTGAGAGGATCCCTGAGAATATATTCCCCATCTTTATTTTTCTGAAGATAATGTCTGACTTGTAGAAATGTATAGTGATCAGCTGATACCAGATACCAGCCCCTTTTCTGTCCATGTTTTAAACCCAGTGTCCAAACTAGATGATGGAAATCTGGATTTGTGGCAATTTTAGTAGCTCTTGATATTGTATTTTGTATTTTGCATTTTTAATTTGTTCTTTATTTTATTCCATATTTTCCAGGTATTCTGGACCCATTCATTGTTTTATTTCAAGTGTTTTCCAATCTGTTTGACTCAGGAATGGTAGAGAACCTGGAGAGATTGGGCCGGAGTTCTGTTCCATTCCCACCAACATTGAATCTGTATCTTCTGTGATCCAACCCGTAACTGCCTTGAGTTGAGCTGATCAATAGTAATTTTGCAAATTGGGTAAATTCAAACCTCCGTCCCTTTTTGAACATTGCAGCTTTCTATAATTTATTCTTGCCTTTTTGTTTTGCCAAATAAAGTTTGAAATCATTTTATCCAAAGATTTGAAAGTGTTTTTTTAAATAATCAATGGAAGTGACTGAAACATACAAAGCAGGCGTGGTAAAATATTAATCCGTACAGTTTCTACTCTACCCATTAATGACAGAGGTAAGATCTCCCACTTTTTCAGATCCTGTCTTATTTCCTTTATCAGTTTTTCATAGTTGGCTGTAAATAATTGGGATGATAATGGTGTTATTACCACTCCCAAGTATTTAAACCCATTCTTGGTCCATTGAAACTTTTTCCTCTAGTTCAACTGACTTCTCCCCATAAAGCATCATTGCAATAGTTTTTGTTTCATTAATCAAAAATCCTGAAATTGTTCCATCGTCATTTAAATCCTTAATTAAAGCCGGGATGGATAATGAAGGATTACTAATTAGTGCAAGTATATGATCCGCAAAAAGCGATAGTTTGTGTTCTTTATGTCCATCATCAGTTGTTCCCCTCATATCTTTATTGTTCCTTATGGTCTGAGCTAGAGGCTCTATACTAATCGCCAATAATAAGGGACTAAGACAGTCGCCCTGTCTGACCCCTCTTTCAAGGGGAAACAGTCTGAGCAGCACCCGTTCACTCTAATGCAGGATTTTGGGTTGTTATAAATAGTTTTTATCCACTTAATGAAGATGGAATTGAATCCAAATACTTTAGTTGTTTCATGTAGGAAGCCCCATGTGACTCTGTCAACTGCTTTTTGTGCATCAAGACTAAGTAAGAGAGATATTTGTTTGTTCCTTTGGACACTTGATATGATATTAATAGTTCTTCTAATATTATTTGCCGTCTGCCGAAATGAAATGAACCCTGTTTGATCAGGTTTAATCAGTTTTGCAGCCTTGTTTTGTATTCTTTGTGCCAGAATATTGGTCAATATTTTCAGATCGTTACATAATAATCGGTCTGTACCCATCACATTTAGTCGGATCTTTACCTTCTTCATATAATACAGAAATAATAGCTTCAGACCACATCTGTGGGGCATCTCCTTCAGAAAGTTAAAAACCTTCACTAATGCGGGTGTAGTATGTTTTGCAAAAGCTTTGTAGAATTCACCAGGCGGGCCGTCTGTTCCTGGTGATTTATTGTTTTTCAGAGTCTTTATAGTATTTAGTACCTCCTGTTCTGTGATTGGTTTTATTATATCAAGAGCCTCTTCCTCAGTCAATGATGGAAGTTTTATTTTTGAAAAAACATTCTTATATTCATTCTTCAGTGGAGTCTGTTCTGGGTCTGCATACAGATCTTTAAAATACTCTGCAGAAGCTCCAGCTATATCTGTTGGTGGTTTGTTGCATCTCTCAACCTCACAAATATCAACAAGTTGTGTAACAGATCATTCTGAGCTGTAAATGTAACCAGAGCTGATGTTTGCTGCCTCCTGCAGGCTGCACAACCCAGAGCTGCAGAAAGAAAACCTGCACAACTCATCACATCCAGGCAGCTTTCAAACATGTCTGGAGCTCACTGCCACTTCATTTATGTTTCTGTTTTCTTCTCTTCTATTGTCTTTATTCATTGTTTGCTCATTTTACATATTCTCTCATATTTATATTTGAAGTTTTGACCTTTTCTGAAGGGAGAAACAGCAGAGAGAGATTCAGTTCTTCAATCAGCAACATTACATAAACCCAAACTGAGACGTCCACCTTAAATACAGAACGACTCGTCCTCTCACTGAACAGACGACTGACAGCAGAGTTCAACTGATGGAGACTGAAAACACACAGAATCACAATCATTGTGACTTTATTTCATCAAAAGCAGACAAAAAGGTACATTTACAGTATTTTGGATCATTTACTATATTTATTTAATTACAAACATTTCATATGTCATAAAAATGTGATTTTATTGTTTGGAAACTTTATTTCAAATTCTAGTCCAGATTATAAAGTTTTTGGATCTGAACAACAAAACATGCAGTTATTAATTCACACACACACACACACACACACACACACACACAGTCACATTAACATGAAAAGGTCGACAATAGAAACACAAAGCAAACTGTCAAACTGAAACAACAACAGAGAAATCAACATGTGTTTGTGAATAATGAGACAGCAGGAGGAGCAGCTGCAGCTTAACGGGTTGAATTCTGTGATTTTTAATTTAAACAACATGTTGACAACATTTTTATGTTGACAAATCATTTTCATACAGAGAGAGACAGTTTTATTTAAGGACGTCTTTCCAGAGATGAAACACTTCTTTAACTGCTCTGTTCCACTGTCACACACACCTTCAGGGGTGATATCTTCAGTTCATCCACAGTGCCAATGTATGGAAACATCCTCTCAGTGAAAGTGTGTGTGAAGGTGTGTAGGTGTGTGTTAGTATCAGGATCAGAGAACGACAGCTTTCCTCTGTTCCAGTCCAGATTCACTCTGATCCTCTGGAGCTTCTTCTGCACTACGAGACGAGTGGGTGGAGCTGATGGTGACAGCACTGAGTATTCACCTTTGTGTAACTTTATTCTCCATAATCCAGACTGCATGACTCCCTTCCTCTGGACAGACTCTGCTAACACACCCAGTGCCCAGTGTGTATTGTCTCCAACCTCGACGTCCCAGCTGTGAGTCCCTGAGTTAAAGCCCTCAGAGCCCAGGACAGACCTGTAACAATTAAACCTCTCTGGATTATCAGGAAGCTGCTGTCTCTCTCCTGGTCTCACACTGCTCAGATCTTCAGACAGGATGAGGACTGGATGAGCAGTGTTTGGGTCCAGAACCACAGGAGTGTAGGAGACCATGTCCTTCATCTTGTTCCAGATGTTGAAGCTCAGGTTGCCCAGGTGTTTGGCCTGGTCTATCAGAGCTCCTGAGGGCAGCTGTGGATCCTCCAGCAGGGGGCGCTGCTGGACTCTGTCCACTGCAGCCTTGTAGTTGTGCAGGAATGAGACGTCTTCAGCTCTCAGCTCCTCCTCTGTGGCTCTGACTGTGTGTGAAAGAGCTGCTATCTCTCTGCTCAGAGCCTCCATCTTCTCCTTCATCACCTGACTCTTCTGCTCCTCTTCCTCCCTCAGTGCAGCCATCCTGGCCTCCTCTTCCTCTTCTAGAAACTGGTGAAGCTTCTTAAACTGCTGCTTAATCTGCCTCTCTGTGTGTCGGGCCTGGACCTTCATGTGTTCTGCTGTCTGATCAAACTTCACTTTAACTTCTTCAAAAGCCTTTAACTTCTCCTTTAAAGGCTCCAGAGTTTCCTGAAGTTTCTTCTTGTGTTGTCGTGCAGCTTCATCGATGGGTCTGAATGTGTGGTTGATGTGTTGTTCTGAGTCTCTGCACACGAGACACACCGGCTGCTGATGGTCCAGACAGAAGAGTTTGATTTTCTCAGAGTGGAGACTGCAGAGATCCTCTGAAGCTCTCTGACCTCTCTCCTGTAAGAAGGTCTCACACAGGTTCTTTAACACCAGACTTAAAGGTGGTTCATCCCTTGAAGATCTTCTCTTACAAACTGGACACTCTCTGATTTCCTTCTCTGCCCAGCAGCTCTGCAGACAGTCTTTACAGAAGCTGTGGCTACATGACAGGATGACAGGATCTTTAAAGATGTCAAGGCAGACAGGACAGCGGAGATCCTCCTCTAATCTGGAAGCCATTTTGTCTCTGAGTGACGCTGGGAACACAGCAGACAGTACAGTCAGTCACAGCTCCACTTCCTCCTTCACTTCACTGACGTTTACTTTGAGTTCTGGTTCTAGTCGGACTCACCTTCAGTGTGTGGAGCGTCTGCAGTGTTGTAGTTTCCTCCTCCTCTCTCCTGTAGATGAAATCACTCGGAGGACGTTGTTAGTTCAGTCTGAAGGTGAATCTGATCGTCTGTTTGTGGATCTTTAGTAAAGAGAGAGACACACACACACACACACACACACCCCGACAAACTGTTTCCTGGTTTGTTTCATGTGAGTCAGATGAGGGCGGAGCTTTGTCAGACCTCTGCTGAATGCTGTTGGTTCACATGTGACTCAGGGGAGTGTTTCAGACTAAAGTACTGATTCACTGCTGGACATGTAGTCTGATACACTTGTTGTTGTTGTTGGAGGGGCTGTAGTCCATCAGAACCAGCGCCAGCACTGCCTGAACTGTAGTGTTCTCTATTATATTATTACTTATATTAAAGGTTCATCATTTTCTGAAACTTTACAAGAGGAAATATTAACCTCAAAATATATTAACTTGATAATATCGTCACACTTATTTGGGCTCCAATATCTTCATGTTGTGTTTATTGTTTGTCCAGCCTTGATCCAAAAACATCTTACAAACGTTTATTTAACATAACTGATTTTATATTATTACAATCTTTATGAAAGGATTCAGATTGAGCCACACTGAGATATTTAGATCACAGTATTTGTTGTAAGTAAATCTACAAATATTTACAAAGAGTGTCATCAGTAAGAGACTGAGAGTTTATTCTTTTATTTAACACAAAGACGATCTAACTAACGTACTATATACAGAGGTGTGTGTGTGTTTCTGTCTGCAAGAGTAAAAGGAAAATGGTGGCTAGGGTTAAAATTACCATGCCGCACGGCATAGACAAAGGTTGTGATGTTTTTTCTAGCTGTCAGCAGAAGGATCTGTAGTAAGTACGATTCATTTTCCTCAGTTTGGATTCCTACTGGGATGCCTAATACAAATAACTTCAGATCAAGGTTCAATTTCATACCCAGAATTTGTTCTGTTTCCTTCCAAACATCCTCCCAGAACCCCTGTATATTTGGACAAGCCCATAGTGTGCGTAAGGTCACCTTGTTGGCCACAACTCCAACA
Organism: Pagrus major; assembly: GCF_040436345.1. Lineage (NCBI taxonomy): Eukaryota > Metazoa > Chordata > Actinopteri > Spariformes > Sparidae > Pagrus > Pagrus major. The sequence goes on from NC_133229.1 coordinate 30,634,099, forward strand.
TAACCCTGTCGATTCTCCATATTTGGCCATTATAACTAACATACCTAGTTTTTACCTTCCAGTCAAACTCCCTCCAATTTGGACTATTTGTTCATTTATGACCAAACAACAAGTTTCACTCCATTCATTCATTTTCAGCAACTACAGTATTCAGTTCAAGTTCCCATCTTTCTTTACTCTCTCAGTCCTTATTTTGAAGATCATGTTGTAATGCTCTATAGAGTCTTGAGATAATTTCCCTTTTCAGCTCTTTTTGTTCACAGATTATAAAAAGCTGCTCAATGTGAGAGGATCCCTGAGAATATATTCCCCATCTTTATTTTTCTGAAGATAATGTCTGACTTGTAGAAATGTAGTGATCAGCTGATACCAGATACCAGCCCTTTTTCTGTCCATGTTTTAAACCCAGTGTCCAAACTAGATGATGGAAATCTGGATTTGTGGCAATTTTAGTAGCTCTTGATATTTTATTTTGTATTTTGCATTTTTAATTTGTTCTTTATTTTATTCCATATTTTCCAGGTATTCTGAACCCATTCATTGTTTTATTTTAAGTTTTTTCCAATCTGTTTGGCTCAGGAATGGTAGAGAACCTGGAGAGATTGGGCCGGAGTTCTGTTCCATTCCCACCAACATTGAATCTGTATCTTCTGTGATCCAACCCGTAACTGCCTTGAGTTGAGCTGATCAATAGTAATTTTGCAAATTGGGTAAATTCAAACCTCCGTCCCTTTTTGAACATTGCAGCTTTCTATAATTTATTCTTGCCTTTTTGTTTTGCCAAATAAAGTTTGAAATTATTTTATCCAAAGATTTGAAAGTGTTTTTTAAAATAATCAATGGAAGTGACTGAAACATACAAAGCAGGCGTGGTAAAATATTAATCCGTACAGTTTCTACTCTACCCATTAATGACAGAGGTAAGATCTCCCACTTTTTCAGATCCTGTCTTATTTCCTTTATCAGTTTTTCATAGTTGGCTGTAAATAATTGGGATGATAATGGTGTTATTACCACTCCCAAGTATTTAAACCCATTCTTGGTCCATTGAAACTTTTTCCTCTAGTTCAACTGACTTCTCCCCATAAAGCATCATTGCAATAGTTTTTGTTTCATTAATCAAAAATCCTGAAATTGTTCCATCGTCATTTAAATCCTTCATTAAAGCGGGGATGGATAATGAAGGATTACTAATTAGTGGAAGTATATGATCCGCAAAAAGCGATAGTTTGTGTTCTTTATGTCCATCATCAGTTGTTCTCCTTATATCTTTATTGTTCCTTATGGTCTCAGCTAGAGGCTCTATACTAATCGCCAATAATAAGGGACTAAGACAGTCGCCCTGTCTGACCCCTCTTTCAAGGGGAAACAGTCTGAGCAGCACCCGTTCACTCTAATGGAGGATTTTGGGTTGTTATAAATAGTTTTTATCCACTTAATGAAGATTGAATTGAATCCAAATACTTTAGTTGTTTCATGTAGGAAGCCCCATGTGACTCTGTCAAATGCTTTTTGTGCATCAAGACTAAGCAAGAGAGATATTTGTTTGTTCCTTTGGACACTTGATATGATATTAATAGTTCTTCTAATATTATTTGCCGTCTGCCGAAATGAAAAGAACCCTCTTTGATCAGGTTTAATCAGTTTTGCAGCCTTGTTTTGTATTCTTTGTGCCAGAATATTGGTCAGTATTTTCAGATCGTTACATAACAGGCTAATCGGTCTGTACCCATCACATTTAGTCGGATCTTTACCTTCTTCATATAATACAGAAATAATAGCTTCAGACCACGTTTGTGGGGCATCTCCTTCAGAAAGTGCACAGTTAAAAACCTTCACTAATGCGGGTGTAGTCTGTTTTGCAAAAGCTTTGTAGAATTCACCAGGCGGGCCGTCTGTTCCTGGTGATTTATTGTTTTTCAGAGTCTTTATAGTATTTAGTACCTCCTGTTCTGTGATTGGTTTTATTATATCAAGAGCCTCTTCCTCAGTCAATGATGGAAGTTTTATTTTTGAAAAAAAATTCTTATATTCATTCTTCAGTGGAGTCTGTTCTGGGTCTGCATACAGATCTTTAAAATACTCTGCAGAAGCTCCAGCTATATCTGTTGGTGGTTTGTTGCATCTCTCAACCTCACAAATATCAACAAGTTGTGTAACAGATCATTCTGAGTTGTAAATGTAACCAGAGCTGATGTTTGCTGCCTCCTGCAGGCTGCACAACCCAGAGCTGCAGAAAGAAAACCTGCACAACTCATCACATCCAGGCAGCTTTCAAACATGTCTGGAGCTCACTGCCACTTCATTTATGTTTCTGTTTTCATTTCTTCTATTGTCTTTATTCATTGTTTGCTTATTTTACATATTCTCTCATATTTATATTTGAAGTTTTGACCTTTTCTGAAGGGAGAAACAGCAGAGAGAGATTCAGTTCTTCAATCAGCAACATCACATAAACCCAAACTGAGACGTCCACCTTAAATACAGAACGACTCGTCCTCTCACTGAACAGACGACTGACAGCAGAGTTCAACTGATGGAGACTGAAAACACACAGAATCACAATCATTGTGACTTTATTACATCAAAAGCAGAAAAAAAGCTACATTTACAGTATTTTGGATCATTTAATATATTTATTTCATTACAAACATTTCATATATGTCATAAAAATGTGATTTTATTGTTTGTAAACTTTATTTCAAATTCTAGTCCAGATTATGAAGTTTTTGGATCTGAACCATGAAACATACAGTTATTAATTGATTTGTTAATTAGTGCCCATCCTCACACACACACACACACACACACACACACACACACAGTCACATTAACATAAAAAGGTCGACAATAGAAACACAGAGCAAACTGTCAAACTGAAACAACAACAGAGAAATCAACATGTGTTTGTGAATAATGAGACAGCAGGAGGAGCAGCTGCAGCTTAACGGGTTGAATTCTGTGATTTTTAATTCAAACAACATGTTGACGACATTTTTATGTTGACAAATCATTTTCATACAGAGAGAGACAGTTTTATTTAAGGACGTCTTTCCAGAGATAAAATACTTCTTTAACTGCTCTGTTCCAGTGTCACACACACCTTCAGGGGTGATATCTTCAGAGGGAGTTTATCCCCAGTGTCAATGTATGGAAACATCCTCTCAGTGAAAGTGTGTGTGAAGGTGTGTAGGTGTGTGTTAGTATCAGGATCAGAGAACGACAGCTTTCCTCTGTTCCAGTCCAGATTCACTCTGATCCTCTGGAGCTTCTTCTGCACTACAAGATCAGTGGATGGAGCTGGTAGTGACCGCACTGAGTATTTACCTTTGTATAACCCTATTCTCCATAATCCAGACAGTGTGCGTCTCTTCCTCTGGACAGACTCTGCACACACACCCAGTGACCAGTCTGTACTGTCTCCAACCTCGACGTCCCAGCTGTGAGTCCCTGAGTTAAAGCCCTCAGAGCCCAGGACAAACCAGTAATAATCAAACCTCTCTGGATTATCAGGAAGCTGCTGTCTCTCTCCTCCTCTCACAATGCTCAGATCTTCAGACAGAATGAGGAGTGGATGAGCAGTGTTTGGGTCCAGAACCACAGGAGTGTAGGAGACCATGTCCTTCATCTTGTTCCAGATGTTGAAGCTCAGGTTGCCCAGGTGTTTGGCCTGGTCTATCAGAGCTCCTGAGGGCAGCTGTGGATCCTCCAGCAGGGGGCGCTGCTGGACTCTTTCCACTGCAGCCTTGTAGTTGTGCAGGAATGAGACGTCTTCAGCTCTCAGCTCCTCCTCTGTGGCTCTGACTGTGTGTGAAAGAGCTGCTATCTCTCTGCTCAGAGCCTCCATCTTCTCCTTCATCACCTGACTCTTCTGCTCCTCTTCCTCCCTCAGTGCAGCCATCCTGGCCTCCTCTTCCTCTTCTAGAAACTGGTGAAGCTTCTTAAACTGCTGCTTAATCTGCCTCTCTGTGTGTCGGGCCTGGACCTTCATGTGTTCTGCTGTCTGATCAAACTTCACTTTAACTTCTTCAAAAACCTTTAACTTCTTCTTTAAAGGCTCCAGAGTTTCCTGAAGTTTCTTCTTGTGTTGTTGTGCAGCTTCATCGATGGGTCTGAATCTGTGGTTGGTGTGTTGTTCTGAGTCTCTGCAGACGAGACACACCGGCTGCTGATGGTCCAGACAGAAGAGTTTGAGTTTCTCAGAGTGCAGACTGCAGAGACCCTCTGAAGCTCTCTGATCTCTCTCCTGTAAGAAGGTCTCACACAGGTTCTTTAACGCCAGGTTTGGAGGTAGTAGTTCCTTTGAAGATCTTCTCTTACAAACTGGACACTCTCTGATTTCTTTCTCTGCCCAGCAGCTCTGCAGACAGTCTTTACAGAAGTTGTGGCTACATGACAGGATGACAGGATCTTTAAAGATGTCAAGACAGACAGGACAGCAGAGATCCTCCTCTAATCTGGAAGCCATTTTGTCTGTGAGTGACGCTGGGAACACAGCAGACAGTACAGTCAGTCACAGCTCCACTTCCTCCTTCACTTCACTGAAGTTTACTTTCAGTTCTGGTTCTAGTCGGACTCACCTTCAGTGTGTGGAGCGTCTGCAGTGTTGTAGTTTCCTCCTCCTCTCTCCTGTAGATGAACTCACTCAGAGGACATTGTTAGTTCAGTCTGAAGGTGAATCTGATCGTCTGTTTGTGCTTCTTTACTAAAGACACACCGACAAACTGTTTCCTGGTTTGTTTCAGGTGAGTCAGGTGAGGGCGGAGCTTTGTCAGACCTCTGCTGAATGCTGTTGGTTCACATGTGACTCAGGGGAGTGTTTCAGTCCAAAGTACTGATTCACTGCTGGAGATGTAATCTGATACACTTGTTGTTGTTGTTGGAGGGGCTATAGTCCATCAGAACCAGCGCCAGCACTGCCTGAACTGTAGTGTTCTCTATTATATTAGTACTTATATTAAAGATTCATCATTTTCTGAAACTTGTCAAGAGGAAATATTAAGCTCAGAATATATTAACTTGATAATATCATCACATTTATTTGGGCTCCAATATCTTCATGTTGTGTTTATTGTTTGTTCAGCCTTGATCCAAAAACATCTTACAAATGTTTATTTAACATAACTGATTTTATATTATTACAATCTTTATGAAAGGATTCAGATTGAGCCACACTGAGATATTTAGATCACAATATTTGATGTATTGACAGACGGGAAGCAGTGAAACAGGTAATTCTGTTGACCAGTTACTTTAACACAGAGTCTGTTTTGTTCACTTAATATTCATTTGACTCCGTCAGTAAATCTACAAATATTTACAAAGAGTGTCGTCAGTAAGAGACTGAGAGTTTAGTCACACTGACTGAAGACAAATGCAACTGTTTTTGACCCAAGTGCCCAATAATCAGCATTGTAGTACTTCATGCAACATTAACAGGTAGTTTTGGGCTAAATTTGGCTATCAATAATAATTAATGATTATTAGGGATAATTATGAATTCTGATAAATAATAAGATTAGATCACCTCGGGGCACCACCCGTGAAGAAGGGAAAAGATAGCGTATTCACCAAATCAGTCTCATAAAAAGGTACTAAACTGTTTGTAACTCTGATTAATAAATAACTGAATAACTACAACCAAAATTACCATAACAGCTGTAATGGTCGAAGGATTTTGGAGTCCTTGACAGAGAAGAGGTTGGCAACATTCACTCTTGTACAATATTAAATAGACAGCATGAAGGTTCAAAAGTATTTTATTTAACAGAAAGATGATCTAACTAACATACTATATACAGGTGTGTGTGTGTGTGTGTGTGTGTGTGTGTGTGTGCGTGTGTGTGTGTGTGTGTGTGTGTGTCTGGAAGAGTTAAAGGAAAATGGTGGCTAGGGTTAAAATTACCACGCCGCACGGCATAGACAAAGGAAGACTACAAACAAAATGGCTGATCAAAATTGGCTACGAGATGGCTGATTGAAAGGTTGGACTAGATGGTGGATCACCACTTGTTTCATTGATAGGAGAGAACAAAGAAATAATGGTGGTGCTCACTGATATCACATGTGGCCGTGATATGCTCCAGGCTGAAGGAGTGATGCCAAGTTAGAGAAGATGGATAGTTGCATGCAAAGGCCCTGAGTCTGTGTGAAGCATGATTCAACTAGATTCAAATTAAAACTACCAATAACCTGACCTGAGATCGCAATAACACCCAAACAGTGAACAAACACATAGATTGAACACACGTGCATTACATCAACCAGGGTTAAAAGTCATGTGCTTATCCTTGCTATGCTATGCTATGCTGTGTGCTATCTACGCGCAGTTCAACGTTACCAGTCCTTGAAGAAAAGGTGCTGATGGTTCCTTGGCTGATGAGCCAAGCAGGAGAAGGTTGTAATTCCAATGTTGAACAGTGCTGTTCTTGCTGTGCAAAGTTTGATAAAAGACAGCAGGTGGAGGAAACTGGTCGCTCCTTTCCTTTGCAGGGATAGCAGCTTGGGGCTAACTTACTTTGTGTCACCGGGATCGTGGAGTTAGCTGGCAGCTTTGCATCACAGCTGCTGGTGCTAACTGATCTGGAATACTAGCAGGACCTTGTGTTGCTGCAGTAAGGAGAAGTTCTTTGGGCCTGCTGGAAATGTAGCTTGCAGCTCTCAGCAGCTGTTGGGCCCAGAAGAATCCAGGAGAAGAGAACTTGAGGGCAGGCAGCCCCGTGAGTAGAGAGGTGGAGAAGAGAGGAGCTAGAGTTTTAGCTATCTGGCCAGAGGGGGATCTGTGATCCTGACCAATAGTAGCTCAAAGCTGAATTTGCACCTAGGTGTGAAGACTGGGGAATTCTGGGAAACTGAGTTCAGTTAAGAGTCCATTTTGAACAATGAACAGCCTCATTTGTGGGTCCCAACATCCCCCCTTTGGTCTCAGGATGTTGCTTGACATGGGATCCTGAGAGCACAAATCCACATGCATAATCCATAGTTTGAAGGAGTTCATCTATCAGTTCATTGATATTGGTAACATCTGGGCAGTTCAGTAACAAGCTGGGCATTGGCTAACTCTCTATCTTGGCTAAGCAAGAATCATGAACAGAACATCAAGAACAGAAGTTACACAAAGAAAAACAAAATCCAGATAAAAGCTATAATTATGACATTGAATTAACTAAATACCTGTGTTTCTCAGTTAATCTCTGGGTTAGTGAGAACAGGAAAGGTAGTGATGTCAATTTGTTAGGGTGATGTGCAGAGAGTGGCACCTACAATGATATAGTCGTTTCTGGAGTGTCCAAGAGTGTTTGTGTTTGCTGATTACTTTAAGTTGTAGTCAGACTTATTTTGGTAGACTTACAATTTGGTTCTTCAAGCAGGTTTTTCTGTGGAAGGGTGTCACAAATGTGAAAGTCCAAATGACTGTATCATGGTTCTTGTTTGACAGTGTGGTAATGTTGTAAAGCAGTGTTGGCCGAGGACATGTGTATGTCTTGTTCTGTGAGGTCAGAATGCAGTGTCCTAAGCTAAGGTTTACAACAGTTAATTCACAAAAAAAAGAAGGAAATAAAGGAAAGGAGCTATTGGAAGTGTATTTACAAAGTTGGACAGGGGATTCTGTGTCCAATCAGAATTTGGTCTCAATAGCATGGTGTTTGGCTATTAATTTCTGTTTCACAGGGCTGGTAGCAGGCTGTGGCTCCATATCTGGCGGTACGTCTTACTCAGACTGAAATGCAAGGCAGTAACAGCCACATATAAACTTCTTTGTAACACAGGGCATGCTGTGATTAATAAAAGGTGCACTTACATTGTCATCAAATTATGACAGCTTGACTACAATGCAACAAATAAGGGATATTCAAATGCTGAACTGAAATTCTTACAGTTTCTACAGAGCACTTTGAACTTGAATTGAAAGCAGCAATAGCAAATGGCTCAAAGTTGCAGTTAATAACCTAAAAGATGTTGGTTGATCAAATGAGTTATAAATTATAAACTATAAATCAATTCTCACCTTACTGCAAATTGTTTGTAAGTGCAAATCAACGTCTACTCCTGTAGTAGACTAGTGGGGTTAAATGTAAAGACCTTTGGTTAAAGGGTTCAAGATGTGAATCTCAAATTTTAGCACTGAAATTAATATTTTAACTATTATACTGAAATTAATGTTGCACATTTATGAATGATTGCCAACAGTACACTGCTTCACACGGGAATCCATATGTGTCTCACACGGGGCACCATATGTAGTGCTTCGTGCTATGTTAAGTAGCTAAGGAGCTTAAGGAGTTTTGGGTTAAATTTGGCTATCAATAATAATTAACGATTATCAGTTACCAGTCCTTGAAGAAAAGGTGCTGATGGTTCCTTGGCTGATGAGCCAAGCAGGAGAAGGTTGTAATTCCAATACTGAACAGTGCTGTTCTTGCTGTGCAAAGTTTGATGAAAGACAGCAGATGGAGGGAACTGGTCACTCCTTTCCTTTGCAGGGATAGCAGCTCAGTGCTAATTTACTTCGTGTTCCTCAGATTGTGGAGTTAGCTGACAAGCTTTGCATCACAGCTACTGGTGCTAACAGATCTGGAATACTAGCAGGACCTTGTGTTGCTGCAGTGAGGAGAAGTTCTTTGGGCCTGCTGGAAATGTAGCTTGCAGCTCTCAGCAGCTGTTGGGCTCAGAAGAATCCAGGAGAAGAGGACTTGAGGGCAGGCAGCCCCGTGGGGAGAGAGGTGGAGAAGTGAGAGAACAAAGGAAGGAGCTGGAGTTTTGACTATCTGATCAGAGGGGGGTCTGTCATCCTGACCAATAGTAGCTCAAAGCTGAATTTGCAGCTAGGTGGGAAGAATGGGGAATTCTGGGAAACTGAGTTCAGTTCAGAGTCCATTTTGAAATCCACAATGAACGACCTCATCTGTGGGTCCCAGCAGCATAAAAGGGGCGCTACATTGTTCTGGAGAAATTCAGACTCAGAAATTGAATATTTACAATATTAATGAGGAAATAATACAAACTGTTTCCATAAGTGAATAAACAAGCTGTTCTCAGAGGAAAATAAGGTCCCAGAACCCTGTTTGAAGCTAAAAAGGTGGCAGGGTCTGCCACATATAAACAAAGTAAGAAAGTATAAATTGTGTTGTCCTTTAATGTCCTTAATGTCTGACGCTTAAATTATTTTTATTCTAACAACAATTTAATAACCTTCTTATCTTTTTATTCTTACTCTTATTTTTAAATCACATTTAAGAAATTACATTTTTTACATTTTTTTACAATTTAACAAATCTCATTTTCATTTATTCATCATTTGACAGGATGTGCAGGGAAGTTTGGTCATTTTTTGTGCGCGAACACAGTTTGAATAATAAAAGTGGCCGTCACTGATTTTACATGTTCAGATGCAGAGTGTGGAGGAGAACATTAAGCCTTCGCTCAGACAGATCAAACTTACAATTGACAGGAAAAAAAACTTTTTAAATTTAAAACCATGTTTGTCTCCGGAGCAGCTCCACGTGTTAGAAAAGGTTGTTTGTCATCGGGCTGAATCAGAAACCATCTCGTCGTCCTTGGTTTGACTCTGACTTGGATCCTTGTTGCATCTCTTTTTCTTTTTTTCTTTTTTTTACTTTTTATTTGTATCGTGCATTTCATGTGTTCATTTCAATTCTTAATTCATATACAATTCATAACAGCCGAAAACTGCAGAGAAAACAAGCAATAAACTAGAAGAAGGACGCACACCAATAATAACAAAGACAACAGAAGATGAGACATAGCAGTCATAATCTAACATCTTGTTTTAGGTGTGGCTAACATCCATGGTGTCCAGACATCAACATTCATTTTCAGCTGTATTTTAGCTGTAACTTCTTCCGTTATGAACACCTCGTTCACTCTTTGTTGCCATTGTATGATATTGGGGGGTTTGTGGCTGCAACCATAAGGTTGTGATGTTTTTTCTAGCTGTCAGCAGAAGGACCGTATTAAGTACGATTTATTTTCCTCAGTTTGGATTCCTACTGGGATGCCTAATACAAATAACTTCAGATCAAGGTTCAATTTCATACCCAGAATTTGTTCTGTTTCCTTCCGAACATCCTCCCAGAACCCCTGTATATTTGGACAAGTCCATAGTGTGTGCGTAAGGTCACCTTGTTGGCCACAACTCCAACATAACCCTGTCGATAATTTCCTTTTTCAGCTCTTTTTGTTCACAGATTATAAAAAGCTGCTCAATGTGAGAGGATCCCTGAGAATATATTCCCCATCTTTATTTTTCTGAAGATAATGTCTGAATTGTAGAAATGTATAGTGACCAGCTGATACCAGATACCAGCCCTTTTTCTGTCCATGTTTTAAACCCAGTGTCCAAACTAGATGATGGAAATCTGGATTCGTGGCAATTTTAGTAGCTCTTGATATTGTATTTTGTATTTTGCATTTTTAATTTGTTCTTTATTTTATTCCATATTTTCCAGGTATTCTGAACCCATTCATTGTTTTATTTCAAGTGTTTTCCAATCTGTTTGGGTCAGGAATGGTAGAAAACCTGGAGAGATTGGGCCGGAGTTCTGTTCCATTCCCACCCACATTGAATCTGTATCTTCTGTGATCCAACCCGTAAATGCCTTGAGTTGAGCTGATCAATAGCAATTTTGCAAATTGGGTAAATTCAAACCTCCGTCCCTTTTTGAACATTGCAGCTTTCTATAATTTATTCTTGCCTTTTTGTTTTGCCAAATAAAGTTTGAAATCATTTTATCCAAAATTTGAAAGTGTTTTTTAAAATAATCAATGGAAGTGACTGAAACATACAAAGCAGGCGTGGTAAAATATTAATCCGTACAGTTTCTACTCTGCCCATTAATGACAGAGGTAAGATCTCCCACTTTTTCAGATCCTGTCTTATTTCCTTTATCAGTTTTTCATAGTTGGCTGTAAATAATTGGGATGATAATGGTGTTATTACCACTCCCAAGTATTTAAACCCATTCTTGGTCCATTGAAACTTTTTCCTCTAGTTCAACTGACTGATCCCCATAAAGCATCATTGCAATAGTTTTTGTTTCATTAATCAAAAATCCTGAAATTGTTCCATCGTCATTTAAATCCTTCATTAAAGCGGGGATGGATAATGAAGGATTACTAATTAGTGCAAGTATATCATCTGCAAAAAGCGATAGTTTGTGTTCTTTATGTCCATCATCAGTTGTTCCCCTCATATCTTTATTGTTCCTTATGCTCTCAGCTAGAGGCTCTATACTAATCGCCAATAATAAGGGACTAAGACAGTCGCCCTGTCTAACCCCTCTTTCAACGGGAAACAGTCTGAGCAGCACCCGTTCAATCTAATGCAGGATGTTGGGTTGTTATAAATAGTTTTTATCCACTTAATGAAGATGGAATTGAATCCAAATACTTTAGTTGTTTCATGTAGGAAGCCCCATGTGACTCTGTCAACTGCTTTTTGTGCATCAAGACTGAGCAAGAGAGATATTTGTTTATTCTTTTGGACACTTAATATGATATTAATAGTTCTTCTAATATTATTTGCCGTCTGCCGAAATGAAATGAACCCTGTTTGATCAGGTTTAATCAGTTTTGCAGCCTTGTTTTGTATTCTTTGTGCCAGAATATTGGTCAGTATTTTCAGATCGTTACATAATAATCGGTCTGTACCCATCACATTTAGTCGGATCTTTACCTTCTTCATATAATACAGAAATAATAGCTTCAGACCACGTCTGTGGGGCATCTCCTTCAGAAAGTGCACAGTTAAAAACCTTTACTAATGCGGGTGTAGTCTGTTTTGCAAAAGCTTTGTAGAATTCACCAGGCAGGCCGTCTGTTCCTGGTGATTTATTGTTTTTCAGAGTCTTTATAGTATTTAGTACCTCCTGTTCTGTGATTGGTTTTATTATATCAAGAGCCTCTTCCTCAGTCAATGATGGAAGTTTTATTTTTGAAAAAAAATTCTTATATTCATTCTTCAGTGGAGTCTGTTCTGGGTCTGCATACAGATCTTTAAAATACTCTGCAGAAGCTCCAGCTATATCTGTTGGTGGTTTGTTGCATCTCTCAACCTCACAAATATCAACAAGTTGTGTAACAGATCATTCTGAGCTGTAAATGTAACCAGAGCTGATGTTTGCTGCCTCCTGCAGGCTGCACAACCCAGAGCTGCAGAAAGAAAACCTGCACAACTCATCACATCCAGGCAGCTTTCAAACATGTCTGGAGCTCACTGCCACTTCATTTATGTTTCTGTTTTCATCTCTTCTATTGTCTTTATTCATTGTTTGCTTATTTTACATATTCTCTCATATTTATATTTGAAGTTTTGACCTTTTCTGAAGGGAGAAACAGCAGAGAGAGATTCAGTTCTTCAATCAGCAACATTACATGAACCCAAACTGAGACGTCCACCTTAAATACAGAACGACTCATCCTCTCACTGAACAGACGACTGACAGCAGAGTTCAACTGATGGAGACTGAAAACACAGAATCACAATCATTGTGACTTTATTTCATCAAAAGCAGACAAAAAGGTACATTTACAGTATTTTGGATCATTTTATATATTTATTTCATTACAAACATTTCATATGTCATAAAAATGTGATTTTATTGTTTGTAAACTATTTCAAATTCTAGTCCAGATTATGAAGTTTTTGGATCTGAACAACAAAACATGCAGTTATTAATTGATTTGTTAATTAGTGCCCATCCTCACACACACACACACACACACACACACACACACACACACACACAGAGAGAGATAGATACACAAAAACACACACACACATACACGTCAATATGACCAACAGAGCACCACATTTCTCTGATGTCTAAGAGGGGACCTCTGTTTCTGGTCATTTTGAAAAAAACAAAAATAGAATAGAAAATTTTCTTTTAAGGTCATTTACCAAAATATTACTTTAAATGTGTTCTTTTAATTTTTTAAAGGAATCGCCAAGAGGACACACACACACACACACACACAGTCACATAAAAACACAAAGCAAACTGTCAAACTAAAAAAAAATACAGAAAAATCAACATGTGTTTGTGAATAATGAGACAGCAGGAGGAGCAGCTGCAGCTTAACAGGTTGAATTCTGTGATTTTTAATTTAAACAACATGTTGACGACATTTTTATGTTGGCAAATCATTTTTAAAATAAAACATCTACAGAGCTCGTAGAACGGTGCAGAATAAAAGTCTCTCTTTTCCTTAAAAACATTATTATGATGGTGAATAAATCATTTTGAAATGTTTGTCAGGTCCAAATTAATTGTTCTGTTTATCTCTGTGTCAGAATTCTGACAGTCGGTTCAGGTAGTTTTTCTGCCTTTTGAGTAGAAGTGAACACCACAGCCCTTTGACTCTGTTTTCTCTGCTCATGTAGCATCAATTTCAAAAATGTTTGTCTTTCTCCTGCAGAGAGAGACAGTTTTATTTAAGGACGTCTTTCCAGAGATGAAACACTTCTTTAACTGCTCTGTTCCACTGTCACACACACCTTCAGGGGTGATATCTTCACTGGGAGTTTATCCAAAGTGAAAATGTATGGAAACATCCTCTCAGTGAAAGTGTGTGTGAAGGTGTGTAGGTGTGTGTTAGTATCAGGATCAGAGAACGACAGCTTTCCTCTGTTCCAGTCCTGATTCACTCTGATCCTCTGAACCTTCTTCTGCACTACGAGACCAGTGTGAGCTGATGGTGACTGCACTGAGTATTTACCTTTGTATAACCCTATTATCCATAATCCAGACCACATGTCTCCCTTCCTCTGGACAGACTCTGCACACACACCCAGTATCCAGACTGTATTGTCTCCAACCTCGACGTCCCAGCTGTGAGTCCCTGAGTTAAAGCCCTCAGAGCCCAGGACAGACCTGTTATAATCAAACCTCTCTGGATTATCAGGAAGCTTCTGTCTCTCTCCTCCTGTCACACCGATCAGATCTTCAGACAGGATGAGTTTTAGACCAGCAGTGTTTGGGTCCAGAACCACAGGAGTGTAGGAGACCATGTCCTTCATCTTGGTCCAGATGTTGAAGCTCAGGTTGCCCAGGTGTTTGGCCTGGTCTATCAGAGCTCCTGAGGGCAGCTGTGGATCCTCCAGCAGGGGGCGCTGCTGGACTCTGTCCACTGCAGCCTTGTAGTTGTGCAGGAATGAGACGTCTTCAGCTCTCAGCTCCTCCTCTGTGGCTCTGACTGTGTGTGAAAGAGCTGCTATCTCTCTGCTCAGAGCCTCCATCTTCTCCTTCATCATCTGACTCTTCCGCTCCTCTTCCTCCCTCAGTGCAGCCATCCTGGCCTCCTCTTCCTCTTCTAGAAACTGGTGAAGCTTCTTAAACTGCTGCTTAATCTGCCTCTCTGTGTGTCGGGCCTGGACCTTCATGTGTTCTGCTGTCTGATCAAACTTCACTTTAACTTCTTTAAAAACCTTTAACTTCTTCTTTAAAGGCTCCAGAGTTTCTTGAAGTTTCTTCTTGTGTTGTCGTGCAGCTTCATCGATGGGTCTGAACCTGTGGTTGGTGTGTTGTTCTGAGTCTCTGCAGACGAGACACACCGGCTGCTGATGGTCCAGACAGAAGAGTTTGAGTTTCTCAGAGTGCCGACTGCAGAGATCCTCTGAAGCTCTCTGATCTCTCTCCTGTAAGAAGGTCTCACACAGGTTCTTTAAAGCCAAGTTAGGAGGTATGAAATGCTTTGAAGATCTTCTCTTACAAACTGGACACTCCCTGATTTCTTTCTCTGCCCAGCAGCTCTGCAGACAGTCTTTACAGAAGTTGTGGCTACATGACAGTATGACAGGATATTTAAAGATGTCAAGACACACCGGACAGCAGAGATCCTCCTCTAATCTGGAAGCCATTTTGTCTGTGAGTGACGCTGGGAACACAGCAGACAGTACAGTCAGTCACAGCTCCACTTTCTCCTTCACTTCACTGAAGTTTACTTTGAGTTCTGGTTCTAGTCGGACTCACCTTGAGTGTGTGGAGCGTCTGCAGTGTTGTAGTTTCCTCCTCCTCTCTCCTGTAGATGAACTCACTCAGAAGACGTTGTTAGTTCAGTCTGAAGGTGAATCTGATCGTCTGTTTGTGCTTCTTTACTAAAGACACACCGACAAACTGTTTCCTGGTTTGTCTCAGGTGAGTCAGGTGAGGGCGGAGCTTTGTCAGACCTCTGCTGAATGCTGATTGGTTCACATGTGACTGAGGGGAGTGTTTTAGCCCAAAGTACTGATTCACTGCTGGAGATGTAATCTGATACACTTGTTGTTGTTGTTGGAGGGGCTATAGTCCATCAGAACCAGCGCCAGCACTGCCTGAACTGTAGTGTTCTCTATTATATTATTACTTATATTAAAGATTCATCATTTTCTGAAACTTGTCAAGAGGAAATATTAACCTAAAAATATATTAACTTGATAATATCATCACATTTAATTGGGCTCCAATATCTTCATGTTGTGTTTATTGTTTGTCCAGCCTTGATCCAAAAACATCTTACAAATGTTTATTTAACATAACTAATTTTATATTATTACAATCTTTATGAAAGGATTCAGATTGAGCCACACTGAGATATTTAGATCACAATATTTGATGTATTGACAGACGGGAAGCAGTGAAACAGGTATTTCTGTTGACCAGTTACTTTAACACAGAGTCTGTTTTGTTCACTTAATATTCATTTGACTCCGTCAGTAAATCTACAAATATTTACAAAGAGTGTCGTCAGTAAGAGACTGAGAGTTTATTCTTTTATTTAACAGAAAGATGATCTAACTAACGTACTATATACAGAGGTGTGTGTGTGTGTGTGTGTGTGTGTGTGTCTGGAAGAGTTAAAGGAAAATGGTGGCTAGGGTTAAAATTACCACGCCGCACGGCATAGACAAAGGAAGACTACAAACAAAATGGCTGATCAAAATTGGCTACGAGATGGCTGATTGAAAGGTTGGACTAGATGGTGGATCACCACTTGTTTCATTGATAGGAGAGAACAAAGAAATAATGGTGGTGCTCACTGATATCACATGTGGGCGTGATATGCTCCAGGCTGAAGGAGTGATGCCAAGTTAGAGAAGATGGATAGTTGCATGCAAAGGACCTGAGTCTGTGTGAAGCATCATTCAACTAGATTCAAATTAAACTACCAATAACCTGACCTGAGATCACAATAACACCCAAACAGTGAACAAACACATAGATTGAACACACATGCATTACATCAACCAGGGTTAAAAGTCATGTGCTTATCCTTGCTATGCTATGCTATGCTGTGTGCTATCTACGCCCAGTTCAACGTTACCAGTCTTTGAAGAAAAGGTGCTGATGGTTCCTTGGCTGATGAGCCAAGCAGGAGAAGGTTGTAATTCCAATGTTGAACAGTGCTGTTCTTGCTGTGCAAAGTTTGATGAAAGACAGCAGATGGAGGGAACTGGTCGCTCCTTTCCTTTGCAGGGATAGCAGCTTGGTGCTAATTTACTCCGTGTTCCTCGGATTGTGGAGTTAGCTGACAAGCTTTGCATCACAGCTGCTGGTGCTAACTGATCTGGAATACTAGCAGGACCTTGTGTTGCTGCAGTGAGGAGAAGTTATTTGGGCCTGCTGGAAATGTAGCTTGCAGCTCTCAGCAGCTGTTGGGCCCAGAAGAATCCAGGAGAAGAGGACTTGAGGGCAGGCAGCCCCGTGGGGAGAGAGGTGGAGAAGAGAGGAGCTAGAGTTTTAGCTATCTGGCCAGAGGGGGATCTGTCATCCTGACCAATAGTAGCTCAAAGCTGAATTTGCACCTAGGTGTGAAGACTGGGGAATTCTGGGAAACTGAGTTCAGTTAAGAGTCCATTTTGAACAATGAACAGCCTCATCTGTGGGTCCCAACATCCCCCCTTTGGTCTCAGGATGTTGCTTGACATGGGATCCTGAGAGCACAAATCCACATGCATAATCCATAGTTTGAAGGAGTTCATCTATCAGTTCATTGATATTGGTAACATCTGGGCAGTTCAATGACAAGCTGGGCTTTGGCTAACTCTCTACCTTGGCTAAGCAAGAATCATGAACAGAACATCAAGAACAGAAGTTACACAAACAAAAACAAAATCCAGATAAACGCTATAATTATGACATTGAATTCACTAAATACCTGTGTTTCTCAGTTAATCTCTGGGTTAGTGAGAACAGGAAAGTTAGTGATGTCAATTTGTTAGGGTGATGTGCAGAGAGTGGCACCTACAATGATATAGTCATTTCTGGAGTGTCCAAGAGTGTTTGTGTTTACTCGTTGGATTTCAATGCTGATTACTTTAAGTTGTAGTCAGACTTATTTTGGTAGACTTACAATTTGGTTCTTCAAGCAGGTTTTTCTGTGGAAGGGTGTCACAAATGTGAAAGTCCAAATGACTGTATCATGGTTCTTGTTTGACAGTGTGGTAATGTTGTAAAGCAGTGTTGGCCGAGGACATGTGTATGTCTTGTTCTGTGAGGTCAGAATGCAGTGTCCTAAGCTAAGGTTTACAACAGTTGATTCACAAACAAAAGAAGGAAATACAACAAAGGAGCTTTTTGAAGTGTATTTACAAAGTTGGACAGGGGTGTCTGTGTCCAATCAGAATTTGGTCTCAATAGCATGGTGTTTGGCTATTAATTTCTGTTTCACAGGGCTGGTAGCACACTGTGGCTCCATCTCCAGCCCTACTTCTTACTTACTTCGTGTTCCTGCTCTGTTCCACTGTCACACACACCTTCAGGGGTGATATCTTCACTGGGAGTTTATCAAAAGTGTAAATGTATGGAAACATCCTCTCAGTGAAAGTGTGTTTGAAGGTGTGTAGGTGTGTGTTAGTATCAGGATCAGAGAACGACAGCTTTCCTCTGTTCCAGTCCAGATTCACTCTGATCCTCTGTAGCCTCTTCTGCACTACGAGATCAGTGGATGGAGCTGGTAGTGACTGCACTGAGTATTTACCTTCGTATGACATTATTATCCATAATCCAGACCGTATGGGTCCCTTCCTCTGGACAGACTCTGCACACACACCCAGTAACCAGTCTGTAGTGTCTCCAACCTCGATGTCCCAGCTGTGAGTCCCTGAGTTAAAGCCCTCAGAGCCCAGGACAGACCAGTGAAGATCAAACCTCTCTGGATTATCAGGAAGCTGCTGTTCATCTCCTCGTCTCACACTGATCAGATCTTCAGACAGGATGAGCTGTGGATGAGCAGTGTTTGGGTCCAGAACCACAGGAGTGTAGGAGACCATGTCCTTCATCTTGTTCCAGATGTTGAAGCTCAGGTTGCCCAGGTGTTTGGCCTGGTCTATCAGAGCTCCTGAGGGCAGCTGTGGATCCTCCAGCAGGAGGCGCTGCTGGGCTCTTTCCACTGCAGCCTTGTAGTTGTGCAGGAATGAGACATCTTCAGCTCTCAGCTCCTCCTCTGTGGCTCTGACTGTGTGTGAAAGAGCTGCTATCTCTCTGCTCAGAGCCTCCATCTTCTCCTTCATCATCTGACTCTTCTGCTCCTCTTCCTCCCTCAGTGCAGCCATCCTGGCCTCCTCTTCCTCTTCTAGAAACTGGTGAAGCTTCTTGTGAAGCTTCTTAAGCTGCTCCTTAATCTGCCTCTCTGTGTGTCGGGCCTGGACCTTCATGTGTTCTGCTGTCTGATCAAACTTCACTTTAACTTCTTTAAAAACCTTTAACTTCTCCTTTAAAGGCTCCAGAGTTTCCTGAAGTTTCTTCTTGTGTTGTCGTGCAGCTTCATCGATGGGTCTGACTGTGTGGTAGATGTGTTGTTCTGAGTCTCTGCAGACGAGACACACCGGCTGCTGATGGTCCAGACAGAAGAGTTTGAGTTTCTCAGAGTGCAGACTGCAGAGATCCTCTGAAGCTCTCTGATCTCTCTCCTGTAAGAAGGTCTCACACAGGTTCTTTAACGCCAGACTTAAAGGTGGTTCATCCCTTGAAGATCTTCTCTTACAAACTGGACACTCTCTGATTTCCTTCTCTGTCCAGCAGCTCTGCAGACAGTCTTTACAGAAGCTGTGGCTACATGACAGAAGGACAGGCTCTCTGAAGACATCATGACACACCGGACAGCAGAGATGCTCCTCTAATCTGGAAGCCATTTTGTCTGTGAGTGACGCTGGGAACACAGCAGACAGTACAGTCAGTCACAGCTCCACTTCCTCCTTCACTTCACTGAAGTTTACTTTGAGTTCTGGTTCTAGTCGGACTCACCTTCAGTGTGTGGAGCGTCTGCAGTGTTGTAGTTTCCTCTTCCTCTCTCCTGCAGATGAACTCACTCGGAGGACGTTGTTAGTTCACTCTGAAGATGAATCTGATCGTCTGTTTGTGGATCTTTAGTAAAGAGACACAGATGAGTGCAGAGCTTTGTCAGACCTCTGCTGAATGCTGTTGGTTCACATGTGACTCTGGGGAGTGTTTCAGCCCAAAGTACTGATTCACTACTGGAAATGTAATCTGATACACTTGTTGTTGTTGGAGGGGCTGTAGTCCATCAGAACCAGCGCCAGCACTGCCTGAACTGTAGTGTTCTCTATTATATTATTACTTTTATTTAAGGTTCATCATTTTATCATCAGGGGAAAAAAGGTACATTTACATCATTTTGGATCATTTAATATTTATTTTATCACATTTCAACATTTCATATATGTCATAAAAATTTGATTTCATTGTTTGGAAACTTTATTTTAAATTCTCGTCCAGTTTATAAAGTTATTGGTCACACACACACACACACACACACACACACACACTCTCTCAATCTTTTCCTCGTGAGCACGTTCACCCTGGCGTCCTTCCTCTCCACTCCACTTTCACCACGACCTCACTTCCTGTTGGGCCTGGGAAACAGGAAGCAGCTGTTCCTCTTCACAGAGGAAGAGGAGGGGGGAGGAGGGGGAAGGGGGAGAAAAGAGAGAGCGAGAGAGGCTGGTGGTGGGAGGTGAGCGAGTGGGTGGTTTCCTCTTTTTCCTCTGAGAAAGAAGAATTCCCAGAGTGCCGAGCGGCTCAGAAACACTGAGGAGGACGAGAGGAAACACAGCTGAGGTGTGAAAACAACATGGAGGAGATGTTACAGGTGTCTGACATCAGAGCTGGTGTGAGTTCAAATATTAAACATGGTGGCTGTTTCCTCTCAGAGACACAGTGGACGGAGTGTGAACATCATCCTGTACTGGACACATTAATCCAGATTATGAGCCTGAGGTGATTGCACAGACTGATCTATCAGTCGATCAGGAGAATTAACTTTATTAGACAGTGATTTTAACAGAGTCTTAAATGATCAAAGTAATGATTTAAAGGTGCAACATGTGAGAGTTATCATGTGTAGCGTGCTAACCAGCTAACCCGGCCCATCCCGGTCCAAAGCTCATGTGCGAGTGGCGTAAACACCGACACCTCGCCGGTGCTCCTGAGCTCACAGTCTGGACCGCTAGCTGCACGGCTAACTAAGCTAAACTGACTGGAGTCCAGGTTAGCAGGAGTTACCCTGGTGATGTGCTTCCCCGTTTGTTTGGAGTATGAAGTCAAAAGGTGGCCAGGTCTTACGTACTGCACCTTTAACAGAAGATACAGAAATAACAATTTTCTTTCACCGTTGATGAATCAGTCGATTATTTTCTCGATTGATCGATTATTTGTTTGGTCTTTAAAATGTTGATCAGTGTTTCGTCCTCAGCAGAGAATTCTTCTTCTTCTTCTTCATCTTATTCTTCTCCTTTTATTTCTTATAAAATTACTGACTAATCGATTATTAAAATAATTGGTAACTAATGTAATAGTTGGCTGATGATCAATAAATAGCTGTCGGTGTAATGATTAATATAATTCCTCCTCAGTTGTCTATAAATCGTAGTTTTGACTGAAGCTACACTGTTATTGTGGATTTCAATGGACAGAGCTACAAAACAGGACCTCGTTTATAATAACTGAAATTATCCTGATTAGAGTTGTATCAGTGTGTGTGTGTGTGTGTGTGTGTGTGTGTGTGTGTGTGTGTGTGTGTATCAGTGTGTGTGTGTGTGTATCAGTGTGTGTGTGTGTATCAGTGTGTGTGTGTGTGTGTGTGTGTGTGTCAGAGGGATCAGTGTGTTGTTTTAGAGGAAATGCAGCAGATTACAAACCAACAAACATCCAGCTGCTGCAGACTTAATGCTAAGCTCTGTGTGTGTGTGTGTGTGTGTGTGTGTGTGTGTGTGTGTGTGTGTGTGTGTGTGTGTGTGTGTGTGTGCGTGTGTGTGTGTGTGTGTGTGTGTGTGTGTGTACAGTAGAGTAGTGGGTCATTTTTTTGTCAAGTTTTTTTTGCCAAAAATGAAAAAGTAGGACAGCTCGTCCCTCGCTCGTCCCTCCCTCCCTCTCTCTCTCTCTTCTTCTCTTGCTTGCTCGTCCCTCCCTCCCTCTCTCTCTCTCTCTCTCTTCTTCTCTTGCTCGCTCGCCCTCTCCCTGGCTGAGCTTCAGTTGGTGGACGTGACCCTGATCCCCTGAAATCTCCTCTAATCTACACACACACTCCATCAGATGGTCACAGAAACAGTCTCTCGTTCTCAGGGTTAAATATAGACGGAGGAATGTTTGTATTTTCCCATCATGCCCCTGGTTCTCCAGATGCTGGTTGTGATTTTTTTTAAATTCTTTATTTTTATCTTCATTTTTGTCCCACGAGGAGCAAAACCCGTGATGGTGACGTCAACCTCTGAGACGGTTTTCACATAGTTCAGACGTGGTGTTACCGTCCGTCCTGAGTGAAACCATCACTGATCACCATCACCGGGACAAACAGACTCCATGTTTCTACTCAAAGACAGAAAGAAGTTCATGTAGAACATTTGCTGAATTTACAAGAAGGAACAAATAAGTCAGAATCAGTCAGAGACAGAGTTTCACACAGTTTATAAAGTGTCTCCAACTCAACAACTCACTAAACTGACACATTTGTTAAGGGAGTCTGGGGACAAAGAAGTCGCCTATACTGGTTACTGTTTAGTGTATTTGTAAAATGTGACATGTTTAGCGTCCATAAAATGTTTCTTCTTTCATAAATTGAGTGTAAATGGTGAAATCAGTGTAAACAGTGTGTTCAAACAGCTGCTACATGTTGGCAGGTCAGACTTTAGCACTTTAGACACAGAAGCAGACAGGCTGGTGCAGCCATGCTGCCACAAACTGACACTTTCTACAAGGAAACACACAACTTACTGTTTTCATTTAATGCTGAATTTACAAGAAGCAGACAAGGATTTAAAATGTGTTGTAGCCGTTTCACAAAGTTTGTTAAGTTTCTCAACTCACTCAACAACTCTTAAAATCAGGAGATTTGTTAAGGGAGTCTGGTGATGTTGAGGTTACTGCTG
Source organism: Pagrus major (assembly GCF_040436345.1). Taxonomy (NCBI): domain Eukaryota; kingdom Metazoa; phylum Chordata; class Actinopteri; order Spariformes; family Sparidae; genus Pagrus; species Pagrus major. Next base: position 30,656,483 of record NC_133229.1, read on the forward strand.
GCACTGGCAGGTTAACAGAGAACAAACATGTAATTTACATCACAGTGAAGCTCCTGGACATCAGATCCATTCTGACTGTTGTGGATCTCAATGTGTCTTTGAGACGTTCACACCTGAGATCACATCACTCTTCTGGATCTTTGATCTCCTCCTGAAATGTGTCTTGATTTGATTTGAATAAAACGGCTCTTACTGTGAGATCAAAGTAATCAGAAGACGCTGTCAGTAATCAGAGTATTGTCTAAACAGAAACATGAGTTAACGACGGACTCTTCTTCTGTCTGTCCTCCACAGGAAGGTGTGGCTGAGTAAAGAGGGAAGTCCGAGCAGTCGGATCAGCAGAGCCTCCTTCAGCAACCAGAGGAGCATCGACAAGCTGGAGCTGTCCGGCTTCAAGACCCGCTTCTGACCCACCGATCAAACAAACGCTGAGAAAGAGAGCTGCTTGTAGTGCTCAGACCTGTCAGATAACTTAGAGTTTAGATTTTATACCTGTGCTGCTGTGAACTCTGTGAATGACGACTGTTGAATGACAGACTGGAGCTGAGACTCTGGATATCAGCAGGAGAAACTGAGTTCACCGGCTGCTGGTGTGGTGATATTTGATTCACAATCAAAGAAAAACACTGTTAAAACTCATTAAAGTGCTGCAAATGAATCATTTAGTCTATGATAGCTCAAAGTGACATCTTCAGATTTCTTCTTCTGTCCGGCCAGCAGTGAAAAACCCAGTGAGATTTCTGGAGGGTCAAAGGTCGAGGATCCAGAGCTGAAGGAGCCTGTGGTGGAGGAGGTGAAGGTCAGTTGTTCAGCCAGAAACCTTTGTGTTAACTTTACATCTCATCTTAAAAAGTTTCTTGGAAATCGTAGCTGTAAGTTTCTTCTGCAGGTTTTAAAGAAACGTTCACCTCTTTCTGTGTGTAGATAAGATTATAATCCTTCACTCAGACAAGAGAAGCAGCAAATCCTCACATGAGAAGCTGGAACCAGACGACGTTTGACAGTTTTAGTTGAATATCGACTGAATCGACTCATCGATTATCATAATAGTTGATTATTTTTCTGCTGACCGAGTCATCGTTGCAGCCAGAGACATCTTTGACTTGTTGTTATGAATATATGTGTGATTTTCAGCAGTAGTTTCACCATGTTAATTAAAGTACCTGAAGATACGTTATGTAACATTTCAGCATTAAATTGTGTCAAAACAACTCAACCTTTGTTCTTCATGTTGTTCAGTTGTGATCTCACGTCATCACAAACGTTTCCAACAACGTTCAAACACAGAAACAAAGTTCACTGAAGGAAACGATGACTTTCATTTAGACGCCTGTCACTGAAACTTCAGCTGACACGTCGGAGTAAACTTCTTCTTCTTCTTCATCTTCTTCTTCTTCTCCTTCTTCTTTTCTTCTTCTTCTTCTTTTCTTCTTTTCTTCTTCTTCTACGTCGTCTTCTTCTCCTCCTTCTTCTTCTCCTTTTTCTCCTTCTTTTCTTCTTCTCCTTCTTCTTCTTCTTCTTCTCCTTCTTTTCTTCTTTTCTTCTTCTTCTACGTCTTCTTCTTCTCCTCCTTCTTCTTCTTCTTCTTCTTCTCCTTCTTCTTCTTCTTCTTCTTCTTCTTCTTTTCTTCTTCTTCTACGTCTTCTTCTTCTTCTTCTACGTCTTCTTCTTCTTCTCCTTCTATTTCTTCTTCTACGTCTTCTTCTTCTTCTCCTCCTTTTTATCTTTCTTCTCCTTCTTCTTCTTCTCCTTCTTCTTCTTTTCTTCTTCTATGTCTTCTTCTTCTTCTTCTTCTTCTTCTTTTTCTCACGTAAACATAACGTGATTAATCTTTGAAACATGACCTTGTCTGTGAAGTATCAGAGTTACATTAGGTCCCTGAACGTACCCTCAGTTTGATGACACAGCTGAAATCATCTCTTTGGAAAGATGAGCTCAGCAGGTCTGTGAGCGGCAGGTTGCTGGTTTGAATCCCTGCTTTCACTGCGCCTGTAATCAAACACACCCCGGTGATGTTACATCACAGCGGGTCACGTGACCTGATTACCTGTCGTCTGATCCAATTAAATCGCTGCCGGAGAATCCCTGATCGGCTGCCACGGCAACCACAACAAAAACCCTGACACAGCAGGAACAGAGCGACTGTGTGTGTGTGTGTGTGTGTGTGTGTGTGTGTGTGTGTGTGTGTGTGTGTGTGTGTGTGTGTGTGGGAGAGAGAGAGGGAGAGAGACAGCAGGAAGTGAAGTAAATGAGTTAAAATGTGATAAAAACAGCAGAATGACCCTTTAAAAGTTTAATGTCATCATGAAAACACGCTGAAGATCGATGTGTGTGTGCTTAGAGACCAACTCTCCCCGGATACACTGTTAGAAGTGGACGCTTTGTCGTCATGCCAACCCATCTAGAGACATTACACACACACACACACACACACACACAATCAGCACAAGAGAGGAGGAGGCGTTAGTTGTTAATGTGTGTGAAGAGGATCTTAATGTAATGATGTACTTACATAACTGACACACACACAGCTCTGTCCTGGTGTGTTCAGGGTCAACACTGTGTGTGTGTGTGTGTGTGTGTGTTTTCTGTAACACAATATGTGTGTGTGTGTGTGTGTGTGTGTGTGTGTGTGTGTCCACTCTGTTTGAATCAGTGAGTAGAGGGTGTGTGACACAACTCAAGTTGAGCACTTTAATATACAAGGAGAAGATAACAACATATATATACAACAATATACATTATGAACATGACAACGTCATTATCTCGATATTTAAACGATGACGTCACTCGCACCTGCGATGTTTCGCTATAAACCGACCATACGTTTCTTTTCCGTGACCCTGTACGGCTCTGAGTTCATCAGAAACTGCCTTTTCCCAGCCTACTCTCTGTCCCTGAACGCTCCCCAAACACCAAACCCCCATAATCCTCCACCTCCAGCAGCACTTCTCACACTTTGTCTTCTGCTCGCTGCAAAATCTGCTGCAAATATTACAGCAAATACTAATACAGCAGCCACCCACACACACACACACACACACACACACACACACACACACACTGCTGCCATGGGGGGGGGGGGGGAGAGAGAGAGAGAGAGAGAGAGAGAGAGAGAGAGCCCACCCACACACTTTCAGTCACTGTTGGAAAAGCTGGAAAAAATCCACCGGCCTCGACCTCTTCTTCCTCCTCCTCCTCTTCCTCCGCCTCTTCCTCTCCCAGCAACCGGCTTGGCATCCCATAGTGGTCACCATGGAAACGCCCCTCTGTCTGGAAGTGTTTGTGAGAAAGATACAAAAAAGAAAAAAGATACAAAAAAAGAAAAAAGATGCAGAAAGAAAAGAAAAGTTGAAGCCTTCTCGTTTTCTTCTTCTCTCCTTTTTCCCTCCTGTCTCATTTCTTCTTCTTCTTCTTCTCTTCCTCTCTGTCTCTCTCCATCATTTCCTCTCTGAATATCTGCCCGGCACTTCAGCTGCCCACACACTCAGTCTTATTCATCATGTTACACACACACACCTGAGTGGGTGCTGACAGCCAGCTGTTACCAGGCAACATGTTGAAGTCGGGTCCAACTCCACTGTGACATTTAACACAAACAACATCTTTTGTTCTGCTGGGTTCTGCTCAGACGGGGTGGGTTTAATGTGCGGCAGGTGAAATGAAGCTGACACGCAGCGACGCAAAGATCACCGCCCACCTTCACACCGAGCCGGTCCACATTAAAAACACTCGTTAATGACGGCCTGTCAGACGGCGCTGAAGGGACGGAGGCTCCATGTTTCTGAGCACACGTGTGATGTGATGTGATTGGAAGAACTACAAATCTATAAAGGTGAACACAGGCCGGATACAAAAACTTCTCGTAATCCTGATAATCTCATTTTAAGTGGCGATTCTGAGGAAAATGTCCAAAATAGATATAAAGGTGTTTATTTTAATTCAGATTTCTATATTAGATAAACTAATTTGCATATTTAAACACAAAATATGTGATACAAATTTTTTCTTCTTAATAATAACAATACATTTAACTAATGTAGCGCTTTTCAAGATACCCAAAGACGCTTAAAGACGTCATATTATGCTAATATTCAGGTTCACACTTTTACTTAGGGGTCCAAGTAGAACTGTGACTTGAACGCTCCGTTTTAGCTACAGAGTGAAACATCTCGCCTCTGTTCAATCTTTGGTGAGAGTTGCACATGTGCGTAACTTAACGGGGCAGGATGCAGCCAATCAGAGGCAGAGTAGGGCGGGTCATGCCAAGCAAGGTAGTGTGATCTAAAATAACGATGCTACAGCAGCAGCAACTGTACGTCTGCTGACTGACTGAGTGTTTATGTTTTATAATAACTATATAAATATATATCTTTATATAACGCCTGTTACATAGTGACACACATAAGTTACAGACATAAAGGCTCAACTCCAAACCAGGTGTTTGAGGCAGTTTGCAGAAAATTTAACACGCACAAAAATGCTTCATGACACAATAAAGGTGAGGAAAAAACCCAAAAAACAGAATATGACCTCTTTAATAAAACAATCCAACAAAACAAAAAGTAGTAGTCGTCAGCTGGTGACATTTCATGGTGATGTATAAGTTTAAATTTTGTCCTGTTCACTATTTCTGGTCTAAGAATGTAGACATGTTGTTTTCCTAGATTATAATTATATTTAAACATTATTATCTTTATAATTAAAAATATTTGTTTACCTTTCTGTCCCTTGTGTATAAGGAGGATGTGTTCAGGTTCGTAAATAAATCAGAGCAGGTAGAAAACAGGCGGTGATGTCAGAGACAGGGGCAGCTGCTGCATGATGACCTCTGACCTTCTCCTCACCCATCCTCTGCTTCAAAACAAACATGGCCGCGGTCTGCCGGACATTTCTACGCGGTGTCTGGTATCTGAGTGATAATCCCCTGCACACACACACACACACACACGCACACACACACACACACACACACACACACACACACACACACACCGACCAAACTGAGGCTAAAAAGACCTTGAAGGCCGGATCACATTCTGCCCACACACACAGTGTTAATGCACACACACACACACACACACACACACACACACACACACACTGCTGCACTGCCCTGTCAGCACGATTGGATGTCCTTCAGGCCTTGAACGCATCGTTCTCAGTGCTTGTGTGAGAGACGCTCATGATGATCGTGATGTAACAGCCCAGCGTCCAGCAGGCCTCTCGGGTCAAACTGGGTCGGAGTCGGTCCAAAAGTTAAAGTTTTATCAGCAGCTTCTCTTATATTTCAGTGTAGATCAGGATCCTTAACATGACCTCATCTGTAGATTAAAACTTTATTTCATATTTAAACCTGCAATAATTGAATTTTTTGTCCAACAATGACATGAAGCATCTTCACCTTTCAAGTTAATGTTCTGAACTTCCAGTCTTCTCTTGTTTGTGGCTCCGGTTTTGGTCTCCACCAAGTGTGAACTTCTTCCTGCTGCTTCTCAAGCATGTGAACCGTTTTCTCTCTGTTCTCATGTTGTTATTCTAAGACGAGCGTGTATGATTCTTGTTTTTGTTTTTGTTTCGCTTCTCTCACCAAGTTGGACAACTTCCAGGACGTAGTCAGTGACAGAGAAATTAGATATCATCCATATACAGCTGTAAACATGGAGAAGACAAAGAGTGTGTGACGATATTCACACGGCGGCCATTTTCCTCTGATGTCACGTTTAGGGTGGGAAGCTAAAATGGCTGAATGCTAACGTAGGCTAACAGGTTATCAAATATGTTGTTTTACTGTTTCACCTTGATATTTGGCCCGATGTCTTTCCACATTTTCATTAACACATTAGCTTCTGTTAGACAAAAGCTAACATTAGCATTTTAGCATCATTAGCAGCATCATTTAGCGATCACTTCCAGCTAACATTACCTGGAAGTGAAACACGCTGGATGTAATCTAACAGTAGCTAATCGTTTGTCATATATGTGGTTTTAACTTGATGTCTGTCCGATTTTCACTTTCCATCATCTTTTCAGTTGCTGATCAATCTGAAAGCAGTGAAACGATGATCATTTGTCAGCTTCTCGACGTAAATACAACAGGACGTCAGAGGAAAATGGCTGCCGTGTGATTCTGGTCTATGATTCTGGGTCCAGCCCAGTACCGTCAGTTCTGGGCACCGGGACAGAGAAAAGCTCCTGACTGGTCAGAGTCCAACATGAAGTCTTGGCTGAGTCACTGTAAGATGAATTATCTGAGACAAATTCAGACATTTTAAAGCTTTTTTAACCTCCAGGTAGAAACCTACACGTCTCCTGATGCAAGTCATCTAATCTGCGACCGCTCCTGCAGAACCCGTCTCCCCGTTTCCTCCTGCAGACGGTGTAAAGTGTCTGAATCGCTCTGACACCTTAATGCACAAACGCAGTGATGATTCATCAGAGTAGGAGGTTTACAGAGACGCAGCTGCAGGGTTTCCGTCTCAGCAGGACTCGTGGAGGACGTGGTGGTTAAATGTGGAGATGAGAGCGGGGTCAGCGTTTCACTGACAGAGGGGCTGATGGGAAACAATCTGCGTTTCCAGTCAAAGCATCACTGACGAGTTAACAGAAGTTTATCACTCGTGTTTTTATCTTTATTTAAACCTTCTCTCTGTCTGAGCAACACAACTTTCAGGACTGTTTGGCATCATTGAGTCTCTGCAGACTCTCCCCCCTTCCTCCCCCTTCCTCCCCCTCCCCCTCCTCCCTGCTGCCTGAATCTCCGCCTCTCACTCTGACTTTGGGAGCCAGGAGCGCTTCATACACATCCCGGTGCAGCCTCGGCGGGTGGAGACATTCTACTGGTACGGATGGGCACTAAAAAAATGCATTGTCACTTTTACCCTCATTCACTCAGTGTGACAGTAAAGACTTATTATTCATTATGTTTTATTTTTCCACTTGTGATAGAAACAGTTTACTGGCTTTTTGACCCTACAGGCTCCCGTAGGTGGTTTCACACATCCTATTTTTCACTACAGAGAAATATTGTTGTTATTATTCCCTGAATTACAATTCAGATTTTATTATAAAACACATTTCATATAAATTAACCTTGAATTTAATAAAGAAGAAATGCACACAAGCTTTTAATAGTTGCCTAAAACTTAAATCAAGATAAAATTAAACTGATACAACAATGCTGTTATTGATTACATGTATTTGTAATGTGATATATATGTTTTTAGGCAATAATACGGGGAGATTTACAGCAGGCCTTATTATCCGGTGATGAAATGATTTGTTGTTAAACCAAAGAAGGAAAGTAGAAATGATAAAATAGTTGTATAATTTCAAATACTGATAAAAAATCAATGGGTTTCCTGTTTCAGTCTGTTCGCTAGTCCAAACTATCACATTCAGTACATAAAGGTTAAAAACTCAGCAGCCTGTAATTTATGACTCAGTTATCAGATCATGATTGTTTCTGTGGCTTTCACAGTCTTTTTATTTAAGTTCAGGCCTGAGCAGCTGAGTAGATGCTAAAAGATGACACAAAGCAACTTGTAACATTTAATTTGATTTGTTTTGTCGCCCTCGCTAGTTGGACTGGATTTGGCGAGGCTATGCTAGGCTAGCTGTCCCAGTACAGCAGGGTTGCAATTTTAATTTAGGATAGTTTTGGGGGGGATTTGGATTAAAAATACAAAACAGAATCAACAAATAAATCATGATGTTGCCTTTTATTACGACTAAAAACTCTCAAACTCTGAAATTAAGCCTATAATGAGCCCGTGAGCTCCGTCTTTAGCAGCTAGCCCACATTTAAGTGATGAAGACATTAATCCAGTGACATTATATTAAATTAAATGGGCCATTCTGTGTAATTATCAGGCCTGTTTGTACTTTTTGCACCTTTATTTTGATGCTAATGCTTTTGTATGCTCCTCCTAACTCGCTTACTTTTAAAGATTTTGGTATTTTGTCGATAGCAGGATACTTTTACTCAAGTTAAGTATCTGATTACTTCTCCTCTGCAGACATTTAGCTGCAGAAATGTTGATAAAAGCGCAGTTTGATTGGGAATCAGCGCTAACACCGCCCCGCCGGTGCCGCCCGGTGCCTGGAGCGAGCGCCCCGGCCGCTGCAGTCCGGGCCGTGGTGAGGAGCGGCGGGCGGGGTGAGGAAGAGGAGGAGGAGGAGGAGGAGGAGGCTCGCTGCTTTCAGGACTCGCTGCTCTGCCTTGTTTTCGCTCCGAGCTCTCAGCGGTTCCGTCCGTCCGTCCTCCACTGCGAGCGGGACTCCACTGCGCTTCTGTCCGCCCTCAGGTGAGTGTGAGGCGGCCTGAGCCGAGCTGCTCGTCCCGCTGCTGCTGCGGGCTCCACCGCGGCTCCGTTTCATTGTGTGTGTGCGTGTGTGTGCGTGTGTGTGCGTGCGGCTGGTGGAGCATCCACATCCACGACGGCTGTGGCGGTGTGTGCGTGTGCGTGTGTGTGTTAATTGTTTGGACCTCTAATTAAAGCTCCATCATCCTGGAGGCGCAGCTGCGGTGAAGAGCAGCCGGGAACAGAGCGCTTCTCTCGGCTGTGTCTCTCTGCTTCCCCCCCCCCCCTCTCTCTCCATCGTGTTGTTGAACTTGGTGTGTGTGTGTGTGTGTGTGTGTGTGTGTGTGTGTGTGTGTGTGTGTGTGTGTGTGTGTCTCAGTGCACCACAGCTGCTGGTTGTTGTTGTTGTTGAACTCTGCAGCTCTGATTCATTTTCAGCTCAGAGGTTTAAAATGATGGAGGGTTTTTCTGATGATGATGATGATGATGATGGTGGAGGTGGAGGTGGAGGTGCAGGCGTGGTCACCTCTGCTGACCTCAGCCCTGGAGCAACAACAAAATATTCCCATAATCCCCCTGTGATATCCTGCTGCCTCTGCAGTGACCTTCTGTGGACTCTGGTGTCTCTGAAACACTGAGATCTTCCTCCTGGAGCTGTTTTTAAACCTGAAATGATCCCTGACGTCTCCTCGTCTCCTCGTCTCCTCCTGCTGAGATCTTCGTCTACTTCTCCTCTACTTTCCTCTCCTGTACGAGCTGTATTTTGTGGTTTGAATGCATGTTGAGGTCACTGTAGTTTGATTTGCTGCTTTGAGGCGTTTTCTTTTTTTTGCGCAGACCCTGTTTCAAATCCTGTCGAGCAATTATGTAATCAGATACAGGCCGGACTGCTGCTCCCTCTCCTCCTCCTCCTCCTCCTCCTCCTCCTCCTAATCTCTTGTGTCGTCTCTGTTTTCTTTCCAGCCTGTATTCTCCTCATTTTCCACTTCTCCTCCTCACTCCTCTCTTCTGTCTCCTCGGTCTTTTCCTCTTATCATCCTCTGTGTTTGCGTCCTCCCCTCCCCCTCCTCTGCCTTTGATGGAGGAAACATTTGGCAACTTGTTGACTCGAAGCCTTTAAAGTGTCACCGAGGTGTCGAGTCGTCCGAACCTCCTGCAGCTTTAACGGCCCGCTGGAGTAAAACTGCATTATGTAATAAAGTTAAATCCTTTTGTGTTCAGACGGACGATCAAATGTTGCAGTGTGTTAATGTTTAGGGTGGAGGTCCCTGTGGTGGAGGTCCCTGTGGTGGAGGTCCCTGTGGTGGAGGTCAAACCTTTTTGTTTTAACGGTTCAGAGCGTAACTCTCAACCAGCTGTTTGCTTTAAGTTTCCTCTGCAGGTTTTTTAAAAGAGGCTCTGAAATCATCTGAATCACAATTTTCAGCAATTTCCGTGTGTAAATAAGATTTTAATCCAAAGTGACGTCTTCAAATCGACATCTTAACACCTAAAAACTCTTCATTTAGCGTCAGAAATGACAGAAAAGCAGCAAAACTTCAAATTTAAGAAGCTGGAAACAGAAAATATTGACGACTGAAACAATTTATCGGTTGTCTTGTCGATCGTCTCACTGTGGAAAACACCTGAGGAGCTGAGCTGTTGTTTACTAGTCTTGATGGTCACCTGAGTGTTGGTACAAACACCTTTTAAAAGATTTAGCATCACATTCCCAAAACGATGTCAGACTCATGACGGACGCTTCAAAATACAAATCCAAACCACTGCAGACGAATCAGAGACGTCTTCTTTCTTCATCATCCACAAGGCAGCTCGCTAACAATTTGGTTGTAGGCTTAGCGTCTTAAGCTAGTAGCGGCTAATGTAGCCTGCAGCAGAGACGAGGAGCAGAAGGTTAGCTGACATGATGACCAGGCAACAAAAACCTTTTCCCCACAGAGCCACGCTGTGAGAGAAGCAGCTGTAAAATGGTGGATTAAATAATGTAAAATGGCGTGATTAAATAATTTTATCCTTATTCGAGTTAGCAGAGGGCTAAACCCAACGTTAGCTGAAGTCTGAGTGGTTTAATACCTGGTGAGTCGAGCTTTCTTTGGTTTCACGTGCCGCTGAGCAGCTTTCATGGCTCCAGCTGCGGCCGACTCATGTGACATCACCTGAGGTCATTCATCAGACTTGTCACAGCTTCCTCCAGAGACACGCTAAAGGATTTATACGACTGGTTTTGCAGTCGAACACCTGGAAACATGCAACAGGAAATAAATCATAAACAGAAACTCTGCAGTCGTCGGCAAAAAGCTGAGTTTTGATATCCAGCGTTCACACGTCGTTACAGAGCAGATTTAACTTTCTGTCTTTGAATGTGACTGAACTCGAGGGCTGAGCTCGATGCTTCGAAGCTGCTAATGTTGTCAAACCTGCTGCACCAGAGAAGAGCTACAAGACTGAGACAGAGCAGAGACAAGGAGCTCGTTTATGGTGTTCAATTAGTCTCATAACAGATCAGATAAAAACCAGGAGCGTGGATCTGTCTTCTTCTTCTTCTTCTTCTTCTTCTTCTTCTTCTTCTTCTTCTTAAAATAACCTTAAAATAAATACATTTTTTCCTTCCTAAAGCTCTGTAGAAACTTGGATGTTGTTCAACACGTCCTCGTCTGGACAGCGGCTGACGTCTCGCCTCCAGTTTGGCTCATAATTACAATAATATCAAAATCTATCAGCTACTAAAAACCACAAGTTTGAGGAAAGTGTGAAAAACATGAGCCTTTCTCACTGACGCTGGATATTAACGTAATAAAACTGCTGAACGAACCTTTTTCTTTACTTTCTAACAGTTTCCTTCTTGTATTTTCCGTGTGAAGTGACGTCGGCTCTGCTGTTTGTGTTTACAGCCTCTTTAAATGAGAGAGAGAGAGAGAGAGAGAGAGAGAGAGCAGGATGCAGAGGGGTTTTATGGGAAATGTGGTTTTGATTTAGAGAAACAGAAAACGCTGTGTGCTGCAGCTTTAAAAAACATTTTCTGGGCCTGTTCGCTCAGATTTTTCCGTGTAAAGCTGCTCGGCTCAGATCAATAATTGAACTGAAGTCACATCCAGCTTCTGTGCGAGCAGGTTCACATGATTGGCTCATAATTGATCTGCAGGGACGTTTTAAGTGGATCGACGCTCCTGCAGGAAATGTGGACGCTGCTGCCTCTTGGCTCAGAGTCAGACTCCTCTCCTCCTCAGCGGTGGCGATGATGATGATGATGATGATGATGCAGGTTTCGGCTCGGCCCAGCTGGCATGATGCAGAGGGAGATTTGAGCAGTAAATCAACGTCTCTGCTGCAGCGTCCTGAGCTCTGAGCTCCATCGCTTTAATACCAGGCTAATATTAAACTGAATCACTGGTGTCGTCTTCAGTTCTGCACTGATTACATAACAGATTCTGACAGAAACACTGCAGGAGACGGGCTGAACACATTTCTCTGCCTGTCTGCTGTATGAAAACGTACAGATTATATAAGTTATGTGAAGACAACAGTCTGAACTCTGTTGTCATTAAACTTAATTGCCAGTGAAGTGGACAGTGTGTTGCTGATGTTGTCGGCCTTCAGTCTTCTGCCACACACGATCTGAAGGTGTGCTGTCGGATACAATAACTAAACTATCTCCAGACTGCAGACGCTGCAGCTCGTCATGATCACTCTGTGTTTTTTATTATTGCTCATTTCACTTCCTGATATTTAGTTTATTCCACTGCAACTAAAAGCCTGTTTCTGCCCCGACCCTGTCTGTAGGCACGGCTCTGTTCCTGCAACGTGATTGGCTCTTCTTCTTCTTCTTCTGTCTTCTTCTTCTTCTGTTTTCTTTCTTCTTCTTCTTCTGTTTTAATCGTGTTTAAGATGCTTTAGCGTCCCCATCTTCTGCTGTTGGCTCTGTGGTGCCTTACAGTAGTTGTGGATGCAGGACAGGGATCTTTCATCCAGCCGATCCGAATCACTGAGAATTTCAGATTTTTGTATCTTGTTGATCAAAGTTGATAGTTTATGCAGACTTTATGGTAAGAATGGCTGAGATGCAGCGAGCAGATTGATATATAACTGATATATGTCGGCAAAAAAAACTGTTCTGTCACTGAGAAGCAGTTTGTACTGTAGCGTGAAGCGGGCCGGGCTTTTACTGACTTCATGTGGAAAAGACCGAGCTACGTATGTTTTACTGGAGCCTGGTAATAATAACAAGAGTCTGTCATGACCTGTAACGAGGCGATAACCTGGTGCTATCATGAACTATTGGACCTTCCCAAATTAAACAACTATTGGCAGCTGTACCTCGGTACCAAAGTCTCCGTCTGACCTGTGGAGCTGCTGGTTGCTGCTCAAAATGTCAAACTGAACCTGTTTCCTGTTTGTTCTGTTTGACATTCAGTGGATAAAACGACTGCACCCCTTTTTTTCTGGAAGTCCAGGGAATGCATCAGAACTGGACTTGGTCCTGATCGACTCAAACTGTTGTTGGATCCGTCTTAAAGTGGTGTCATACATCCAGCTGTGACCTTTCTGTTTGTCTTCTCTCTGCTCTTTGTTTTTCTTTGTGTTCGTTCCACCTCGACTGAGTCGCTGGTTTAATTAGTGCAGAACATGTTGACAGAGCGTCTCAGACGTCTGCTCGTTTGCTCAGAGGAGGACGGAGGAGGGACGGTGGTCCAGTTTCAGGAGCTGCAGTCATGTGATCAGAAACTCAATAAAGAGAGAAAATGAAGCTTTTAAAATGCCTTTGATCCACCTCTGAGTCCGACTCTTTGTCCTCATTATAGAGCGAAGGACAGAGCGGCGTCTGTTCAGGCGATCGAGGGCGTGATCGAGGACAAATAATATAAGTGGTGCTTCAGCTATTTTAGGACTTTGACTCCAAAAGGAAAGTGGGGAAGAGTATCTGATCCCCAGATTAAATGTTTTTGTGGTCTGATGTTTGAATTTTTGACTGTCGGTCCAACAAAAACAAAAATATTCAGTCTGCGGTCAAAAGAACTAAATGCTCAAAATATAGAGAAGCTAACAATGAATGTTTTAAAGGAAATTTGACTGAAGTCTTAAAGGTCAAAGATTTGTTTAAACTTTTCAAATTAAGTTAAAATGTGTAAAAACGACTCGACCTGTGTTTTATAAGTTCTTGAGTTGTGTTCTTATTTTATCTCAAATGTTTCCAACAATGTTCAAACCCGAGAAATCCACAAGTTTACTCGAGGTAACGGTGAGTTTCTGTAATGTCGAGGAGAGAGACGAAACATAACGAGAAGAAAACTTTTAAACACCTCGTCTGTGAACATTTGTGCCTGAGTCGCGTCAGATTTTGAGATTATTCGCCCCAAACAGCCAGATTACTATACATGAGCCATAAACTAGTGGACAAGGTGAAGCTCTGAGTGAAGTCAGCACTCAGCGGAGACTCTGGTTCTGGTTCCGGTTCTCTTGTCTCCTCTCTGTAACGTTACGCTCATGAAGTAAAGTCCATTTCCGCTCCAGCACCAGTCAGCAGTCGACATTACAGAACCTGGAGGTCACCTCCGGACCACTGCTGCAGTCAGGCTGATAAACAGGAGTGAAGATAAATCACCTTTTTAATCCCACAACTTCTCTCTGCTCTGCTCCCGTCGGTGAACGGCTCCGGGTCAGAGCAGAACCTGATGAGACTCCAGGTCTTTATTTTTTTCTTACTTTTAGACGAGTCAAAGTTTAAACATCAGATAAATTAGTCGTAGATAGAGAGTCTGAACATGTGCAGCTTCATGACGACTTAATGGAAAGCTGCAGAATAAGTGGCTGTTGAGTTGAGATTATTTTGTCTCCTCGGTTGCGACTCAACTGTCGGACTGCAGTTTGACTGATTTGATAAAAGCTGCAGTGTTGTGATGAAGGTGACGGTCGCCTGCAGCAGACCCTCTAAATTTAGCCGAAGCCTCGCCGCTGGGAAACATGTTACCCTCCTCCTCCTCCTCCTCCTCCTCCTCCTCCTCCTCCTCCTCCTCCTCCTCCTCCTCCTCCTCCTTCTCTTCCTCTTCTTCGCCCTCCTCCTCCTCCTCTTCCTCGCCCTCCTCCTCCTCCTCCTGCTCCTCGCCCTCCTCCTCTTCCTCCTCCTCCTCCTCTTCCTCTTCCTCTTCCTCGCCCTCCTCCTCCTCTTCCTCGCCCTCCTCCTCCTCCTGTGTCGCACTGTTCCACTTCTTCCTATCTGGACACTTTCCAGAACATTCCTCCCTCCCTCCTCGTCGCTGCATCCACAGGAATCGTTTCAGCTGGTTTGTTTCACTCTTGTCCTCCTTTTCTCTCCCCCTCGTCTCTCCTTTATCTCTTCACCTCCTCCTCCTCTTCATCAGTCGCACCTTTTCTCCACCCGTCTCTCTTTCACCTCCCTCTAACCCTTTCCTCCCTATATCCCTTTCCCGTTCTCCTCTCCTTCCTCCCTCCCTTCATCCATCACCCTTCCCCTCTCCTCCCTCCTCGTCCTCAGGGGGCTAATGATGAAGTTTCTCCTCCTCCTCCTCCTCCATCCGAACTCTTTCAGCTTAAAGTTTAAGCTTCAGAGGAGATGAAGGCGGAGGAATAAACTCTCAGCTCTCAGGAAAATCCCTCAAACACTTTCAGAAACGTTATTATCTCATTTTATTTGTTTCAGTTTTATTCTGAAAATCTCTTTTCTGTTGGAGGTGTACGACTAAAACTTGTGTGATGATGTCAGGTAAAGAAATTTAAAGTGGAAAAGAGGAAAAAGAAGGAAAAGCAATGGAAGTAGGAGATTAGGAAAGGAGGGAGGACGGACGATGGGAGCGTGGAAATAAAAAACAAGAGGGAAGGAGTGAAGTCGAGGGAAGGAAGGAGGGACGCAGGTAGAGACAGGAGGGAGGGTCTGCAGTCTGGGAGGAGGACAAAGAGAAGAAGGACGACAGGAGCTCAGACGAGTGGCCTCGTTTCTGAAAATACAGGCACACAGCTCCGTCTTAAAGGGACGACACACCACGTCTCCATCATCACCGTCTTTAATCACCTGTCAGTCAAACACTGACGGCTCTGACGACTGCATTGTCTGAAACTTTTCGAGAACGAGAACAACGTTTATCTTCTATCTTTTGTTGTATAAGTTAAAGTTAGAAATAACCCACATTTCTTTGAATTGACCCGAATCTGCAGAAGATCAGAACCCACCATTAATAGCTTCTCTAACACAGAAGCTGCCTCAAAATACAGAAACAAATTATAGCTGCAGGCTAACGCTAAGCTAGCTGCAGGCTAACGCTAAGCTAGCAGTGTCGACTTTGAAGTGTAGTGTTTTTTTTGGGATTGATCAGGATCTGCACACACTTCATTAAATATTTAGTGTAAAGTGAAGCGTTTGTGTCCAGCTTTTATAGTAAAGCATCCTGTAAAGTTCAAAATATAAAAGTAAATATTTCATGTAAAGAAAAGCTTATTGTAAAGCATTAAGTCTTTACGTGATGGTGATGCTGTGCCCTCGTTTTCAATGATGTTGAGAGCACAAATAAAAAATGTGATAACAAACAGAAACAAAGAACTTAAGGCATGTTGTCCTTCAAGGCTTTAAAAAGAAACACAAACCGATGGCTGTCACGTCTTCACTGTTAAAGGTGCAGCTTATCATTTCGTCGATGAACAGTTTGTCAAGTGTGCAGACGGGCGGCCGGCTGATAAACTCCCGTGACCTCCTGTCAGCTACTGCAGGCGCCGGACGAGACGTCTGACTTTATTACAGTCGGGACGAGATGTTAGGAAACATAAAGAACGAGATCTGGAACAAATCTGTCTGTTTTTATTATTATTCTTCTGCGTGACGACTCGTCTCTCTGAAACCAGCTCAGTATCAGTGACACATGATGTGATTCTGCTTCCTTTCAGTCTTGAGTGTGTGTGTGTGTGTGTGTGTGTGTGTGTGTGTGTGTGTGTGTTTACATAGCTGGGTTACGTCGGGGTGAGCAGGTTTAACCTCAGCGGGGGTCAAACACACAAACTCGTCTCTTCTTCTGTGTTTCTGCTCTTCACACGTCGAGCTTCGTTAATCCTCCCTGAACGCTTCAATGCTGCTCCGACTCGTTTCTGTAAAGATCTCAGATGTTCATGTCGACTGGAGCGTTTCATGAGCTCACAACTGCAGTTTGTTTTTTCAAAAAGCTGCTTAAATCATAAATGTTCATGTTAATTTCTGTAACACTGAGCTGCAGCTCCACGCCCGAGATACCTCATGAATAAAATATGTGGACAGAGTGTTTTATGAAGACTCGGCGCTAATTTGCAGCAGGAAGTGTTTTTTTTTTTTTTTCCATGTGCGTGTTTTCATAACGGCGTTGTCGGTTTACTCCCTGATAGACGCAGGCGGCTGCTGAGGAAACACGCTGTTCCACCTCGTATTGTGTTTTTTAACGACAACGTTCACTTTAAGACAGAGTCTGAGTCTCGTTCTCGCTGTTAATGACCCGTTCAGTCCAACATGAACTCTTTCTCTGCAGTTTGAGCTGCTGCCTGATTAGTTTCACAGAAATCTGACGAGGCAGCAGAGCCTCAGAGGAAGGTGAGAGACAGCACATTATATCAAAATCATATCGTGTCAGACTTTGTGATATCGGCAAATGTCGTATCGTTGTCCAAAGAACAGATGTGATATCGTATCGGGATCAAACCTCAGATTTTACACCTCTAATAGTTGTTGTTTTAGTTTTATTTCCTGCCGTCGACGAGATAATCAGACAGAAGCTGTTTCAAGTTATTCTGGATATTATAAAAGTGTTTTATCAGCAGATTAATAGAAAATGAAAATATTTGGGAGTTGCAGCTGCGATCCTCTCAGTGGAGGAGGGTTCACTGTGTTTTTTTCCGGGTGATCAATTAATCGAACTAATCAATGAACAACAAAAGTAAACGATTATTTTGTTTTGTTTCAGTTTGAATCCAAAATATTCTCAGCGTGTGTTTTTAATGACACACAGTCGGTGTTCAGTCGTAGTAATGTGACGTGTTGTCCACATGTGTTTACTTTAAACTGTCAGAGGGGAAACACACACACACACACACACACACACACACACAAACAGATGCACGTTGACCTTCAGCAGAACTCATTTAATTTGATTTCCATGTAGCTGAAGGCGTTTCTCTCTCTGACACACACACACACACACACACACACACATTCCTGATAAATGAAATGTTCAGCTTGAGGCCTCCAGATGTGGTCAAGACGACACACCACCATCTGTAGAGTGTGTGTGTGTGTGTGTGTGTGTGTGTGTGTGTGTGTGTGTGTGTGTGTGTGTGTGTGTGTGTGTGTGTGGTTTGGCCTCCTGTAATGACAGGAGCAGAGTTGTGTTGAGGTCTGTGGATGCTGTGGGGGTGTTTACTGTTACATTATTGAAATATTACTCAAGTACAAAGTAAACATCGGCCCGTTTGTGATCGGATCGCCTGATCGATCGATTCTGTTCTTTGTACTCGGTACCGAGTAAAACTGAGTAAAATTACAGACTCATAAGATCCCAAATGGCTTGTTTACAGTAATCTGAGTAGTTGTATTTAGTTACTTTCACCCTGAGAACCACGTATCTGTAAAAGTCATAAAAACAGTTTCCAGCTGATCCAAGAAGGATTTTAACGAGTTTTTACAGCCTAAAGGTCCAAATCTGTAAGAACTCAGCTCGTCAAACTCTTGACGTGTTGGGATTGTAAGTCGGGTCGGTCTCTGTCCCAAAGTGTCCACTCACAAATCAACTTTCTTACAAACTGGACCTTTTAAAGACGCAGAGTTATGGAACAATACTTTCCTCTGAGATGTGATGAAGTGGAAAACACTCAAACAAAGACAAGTGTTTTGGTGTGTGTGTGTGTGTGTGTGTGTGTGTGTGTGTGTGTGTGTGTGTGTGTGTGTGTGTGTGTGTGTGTGTGTGTGTGTGTGTGTGTGTATAAACACACTCAGTCCGGATCGGGTCCACACCCTGAGGCGGTGCTGTTGCCGTGAGGGTGCGGTGGACAGACAGACAGACGCTGAGAGGAAATGAGTGATTATCTGAAACTGGGCCGCTGCCTCTGGGCTGCAGACCTGCTCACTGCCGGCTCTGCTGATCTCAACTTCATCTGCGTCACGATGTCCAGATGATCCGGTCTGTTGTAGCTTTGTCATGGCGAGGCGCCGGTGCACCGTGACGGTGGCTGCAGAGCGCCGTCAGACGGTGAAACCACGTGAGATTGTTCTTCTTGTAGCTGATGAGAGCGATCAGCCTCTGAATCGACATGTACAAAGATGGCCGACGCGTCTCCACTGAGCAGAAATGTAAAAATATCCCTGAATTGTTAAAAGATCATCATCCGTACGTCTCCGTGCATCTCTGGTCTCTGACGGCGTCGTGTTCGATTCCTGGAAAGTGACTTCAGCTGCTTTATTCAGCGTTGCTATGACGACAGAGAGGCTTACATCACTGACCTCCGCCCCTCTCAGCTCTCCAGGGCGGAGGTGTAACACAACCCCAGTGACATCATACTCTGCATTACATCTGTGTGTGTGTGTGTGTGTGTGTGTGTGTGTGTGTGTGTGTGTGTGTGTGTGTGTGTGTGTGTGTTCAGCTGAGCCTGCTGGAGAAACTACATCCTGACTCGTTTATTATCAGTCAAATTAAGACGATGAAATGTTTTGTGTCGCGAAAACATCTTCTGGTGTTTGTTGTTGATTTAAACTCGTCGGTCACAATTAAAATGTTCATCAGCAGACAAAACTCAGATTTTACCGGACTGACGTGGAGGCAGAGACGATGTTGCACCTACAGCAGAGAAGCCAGAGACCACTGTTCAAGACCTGTTTCAACATTTGTAAGCATGAAACCTCTGGATATATTTAAAGAGACTTAAGGACAATTTCCAGCCGTTTTTGTGGCGACAAAAACTGGATTGTTGTGAGTCAGAAAATGATCTTTTCATAACCAAAGTGTTTTGGTGCCTGACCGGACTATAAAACACTACGTAACATTTAAAGACTGAACATAAAGGAAGTTTTCACATAATTTCTAAAGACTGAAGTCGACTAAATGTTCATGTTAAACAAAGAATTGTGAGTTATAGTGATTATTAATCTGTGTGTGTGTGTGTGTGTGTGTGTGTGTGTGTGTGTGTGTGATATTAAGGAGATTTACACCAGTGTGTCTCTTACCCACAAATACCCGCTGACACACTTGGCGTCATGAGAAATGAGTTTGATGACATTGGACCGGGAGGGGGGAGGGGCTACATGTCCTTGACTGAGTGCACATTCATCACACACACACACACACACACACACACACACACACACACACACACACACACACACACACACACACACACACAGATGTTGAGCTCTCTGTTAGATGATCACTGTCACGGTTCGTGTCCTTCCTGTTGTCCAGCAGATCCTCGATGCTGATGTTTAAAACAGTCCAGTTTATCTGTGAGTTCTGGAGAAATGATTGAATTGATCATTTACTGATGTTATATTGAAATCATGATCTGAGACAATAGATGGTCTCAGATGTTGGATCTCATTATGTGTCGATCGTCCTCTGTGTTGTCTGCTCCTGGTTTTAAAGGCTCATTACAGTAAAGTTACTGATGATTATTAATCAATAATCTCATTGTGTTCCATCGCTGCAGCACGAGACGTCACACTGTGTGATAAACTCAGCATCTGAATGAAACGAGTCCTGAAACTGATGGAAACCATCAACATCAGCACGCTAAAGTTCAACCTAACAACAAGCTAACAGCATAAATATCACTCGCTAACAGTGTTAGCATGCTAGCGTGGACGGTGTGACGTGTGGTTACATGTTAACATCATCAACATGCTAACGGCTACGTAGTAGCAGAGCAATAGCTAGCTTTTCTTTTCCAACAAGGACAGACGCTTCATTTCATCTGCAGAAAATCTATAGAGACATAAAAGACAGAGACACAGAGACACAGACAGAGAGACAGACAAAGAGAGAGGGAGAGACAGAGACACAGACAGAGAGACAGACAGAGAGACAGACAAAGAGAGAGGGAGAGACAGACAGACAGACAGAGAGACAGACAGAGAGACAGACAGACAAAGAGGCAGAGAGACAGAGAGACAGACACACAGACAGAGAGACAGGCAGGCAGGCAGGTGAGTCAGTGCGACAGGTGGGCGGTCGGTCTTGAACCTGCTCTGTTGAGGAATGTGTTTGATCCCACTTTAACAGTGTGGACACACACACACACACACACACACACACACACACACACACACACACACACACACTGGAACAAAAGAACTACAGTTACTGTGAACACACACACACACACACACACACACAGAGACACACACACACACGCGTCCTGTGGAATAGATTAGATCCGACGTCCCACAATGCACTGCAACATGAGCCGTGCAGGATTGTGGCTCGGCCGGAGAGAGAGTGAAAGTGTGTGGCAGACGGCCAGGGCGACATGATGGGATAGATCGCCATGACGACACAGCCGACCCTCCAATCTGGGCCGTGAAGAGCCGAGGGTTTGCGTGCCGTGTGTGTTTCCCTGTGTGTGTGTGTGTGTGTGAGTGTGTGTTATTTTTGGACTGAAGCTGCTGAGAGCTGAAAGTGTTCAGCAGATATTTTGGATGTTTTTGTTTCTCCATTTGACGCCTAAAATAATTTTCCAGGTGTTTATTTTTTTATGTTTTTGAATCCAGTTGAATAAAATCTTTATTTTGGTGAATGTTGAGGTGACATCACTGCCGAGATAAAGACACAAACAGTTTAACAGCTCCTGCCTTTATTTAGTGACCTGTGACGTGTTACTGCAGAAAACACTGAACACGTCTGTGACACCAAACACATCTGAGCTCTAACTGAACAGAACGAAATATTAATATTAATATTCTACTCAGTGAATCAGTCCATTTAAAATGAATCAATAATAAATGTGAGCTAGTTATAGATTACATATTTTATTTATATAT
>NC_133229.1:30677876-30680376 GCF_040436345.1 Pagrus major
GTGTGTGCGTGTGTGTGTGTGTGCGTGTGTGCGTGTGTGTGTGTGTGTGTGTGTGTGTGTGTGTGTACAGTAGAGTAGTGGGTCATTTTTTTGTCAAGTTTTTTTTGCCAAAAATGAAAAAGTAGGACAGCTCGTCCCTCGCTCGTCCCTCCCTCCCTCTCTCTCTCTCTTCTTCTCTTGCTCGCTCGTCCCTTCCTCCCTCCCTCTCTCTCTCTCTCTCTTCTTCTCTTGCTCGCTCGTCCCTCCCTCTCTCTCTCTCTCTCTCTCTCTTCTTCTCTTGCTCGCTCGTCCCTCCCTCTCTCTCTCTCTCTCTCTCTCTTCTTCTCTTGCTCGCTCGCCCTCTCCCTGGCTGAGCTTCAGTTGGTGGACGTGACCCTGATCCCCTGAAATCTCCTCTAATCTACACACACACTCCATCAGATGGTCACAGAAACAGTCTCTCGTTCTCAGGGTTAAATATAGACGGAGGAATGTTTGTATTTTCCCATCATGCCCCTGGTTCTCCAGATGCTGGTTGTGATTTTTTTTTAAATTCTTTATTTTTATCTTCATTTTTGTCCCACGAGGAGCAAAACCCGTGATGGTGACGTCAACCTCTGAGACGGTTTTCACATAGTTCAGACGTGGTGTTACCGTCCGTCCTGAGTGAAACCATCACTGATCACCATCACTGGGACAAACAGACTCCATGTTTCTACTCAAAGACAGAAAGAAGTTCATGTAGAACATTTGCTGAATTTACAAGAAGGAACAAATAAGTCAGAATCAGTCAGAGACAGAGTTTCACACAGTTTATAAAGTGTCTCCAACTCAACAACTCACTAAACTGACACATTTGTTAAGGGAGTCTGGGGACAAAGAAGTCGCCTATACTGGTTACTGTTTAGTGTATCTGTAAAATGTGACATGTTTAGCATCAATAAAATGTTTCTTCTTTCATAAATTGAGTGTAAATGGTGAAATCAGTGTAAACAGTGTGTTCAAACAGCTGCTAAATGTTGGCAGGTCAGACTTTAGCACTTTAGACACAGAAGCAGACAGGCTGGTGCAGCCATGCTGCCACAAACTGACACTTTTTACAAGGAAACACACAACTTACTGTTTTCATTTAATGCTGAATTTACAAGAAGGAGACAAGGATTTAAAATGTGTTGCAGCCGTTTCACAAAGTTTGTTAAGTTTCTCAACTCACTCAACAACTCTTAAAATCAGGAGATTTGTTAAGGGAGTCTGGTGATGTTGTGGTTACTGCTGGCACTGGCAGGTTAACAGAGAACAAACATGTAATTTACATCACAGTGAAGCTCCTGGACATCAGATCCATTCTGACTGTTGTGGATCTCAATGTGTCTTTGAGACGTTCACACCTGAGATCACATCACTCTTCTGGATCTTTGATCTCCTCCTGAAATGTGTCTTGATTTGATTTGAATAAAACGGCTCTTACTGTGAGATCAAAGTAATCAGAAGACGCTGTCAGTAATCAGAGTATTGTCTAAACAGAAACATGAGTTAACGACGGACTCTTCTTCTGTCTGTCCTCCAAAGGAAGGTGTGGCTGAGTAAAGAGGGAAGTCCGAGCAGTCGGATCAGCAGAGCCTCCTTCAGCAACCAGAGGAGCATCGACAAGCTGGAGCTGTCCGGCTTCAAGACCCGCTTCTGACCCACCGATCAAACAAACGCTGAGAAAGAGAGCTGCTTGTAGTGCTCAGACCTGTGAGATAACTTAGAGTTTAGATTTTATACCTGTGCTGCTGTGAACTCTGTGAATGACGACTGTTGAATGACAGACTGGAGCTGAGACTCTGGATATCAGCAGTAGAAACTGAGTTCACCGGCTGCTGGTGTGGTGATATTTGATTCACAATCAAAGAAAAACACTGTTAAAACTCATTAAAGTGCTGCAAATGAATCATTTAGTCTACGATAGCTCAAAGTGACATCTTCAGATTTCTTCTTCTGTCCGGCCAGCAGTGAAAAACCCAGTGAGATTTCTGGAGGGTCAAAGGTCGAGGATCCAGAGCTGAAGGAGCCTGTGGTGGAGGAGGTGAAGGTCAGTTGTTCAGCCAGAAACCTTTGTGTTAACTTTACATCTCATCTTAAAAAGTTTCTTGGAAATCGTAGCTGTAAGTTTCTTCTGCAGGTTTTAAAGAAACTTTCACCTCTTTCTGTGTGTAGATAAGATTATAATCCTTCACTCAGACACGAGAAGCAGCAAATCCTCACATGAGAAGCTGGAACCAGACGACGTTTGACAGTTTTAGTTGAATATCGACTGAATCGACTCATCGATTATCATAATAGTTGATTATTTTTCTGCTGACCGAGTCATCGTTGCAGCCAGAGACGTCTTTGATTTGTTGTTATGAATATATGTGTGATTTTCAGCAGTAGTTTCACCATGTTAATTAAAGTACTTGAAGATACGTTATGTAACATTTCAGCATTAAACTGTGTCAAAACAACTCGACCTTTGTTCTTCATGTTGTTCAGTTGTGAT
>NC_133229.1:30682876-30740376 GCF_040436345.1 Pagrus major
ATGACCCTTTAAAAGTTTAATGTCATCATGAAAACACGCTGAAGATCGACGTGTGTGTGCTTAGAGACCAACTCTCCCCGGATACACTGTTAGAAGTGGACGCTTTGTCGTCATGCCAACCCATCTAGAGACATTACACACACACACACACACACACACACACACACACAATCAGCACAAGAGAGGAGGAGGCGTTAGTTGTTAATGTGTGTGAAGAGGATCTTAATGTAATGATGTACTTACATAACTGACACACACACAGCTCTGTCCTGGTGTGTTCAGGGTCAACAGTGTGTGTGTGTGTGTGTGTTTTCTGTAACACAATGTGTGTGTGTGTGTGTGTGTGTGTGTGTGTGTCCACTCTGTTTGAATCAGTGAGTAGAGGGTGTGTGACACAACTCAAGTTGATCACTTTAATATACAAGGAGAAGATAACAACATATATATACAACAATATACATTATGAACATGACAACGTCATTATCTCGATATTTAAACGATGACGTCACTCGCACCTGCGATGTTTCGTTATAAACCGACCATACGTTTCTTTTCCGTGACCCTGTACGGCTCTGAGTTCATCGGAAACTGCCTTTTCCCAGCCTGCTCTCTGTCCCTGAACGCTCCCCAAACACCAAACCCCCATAATCCTCCACCTCCAGCAGCACTTCTCACACTTTGTCTTCTGCTCGCTGCAAAATCTGCTGCAAATATTACAGCAAATACTAATACAGCAGCCACCCACACACACACACACACACACACACACACACACACACACTGCTGCCATGAGCGGGGGGGGGGGGGGGGGGGGGGGAGAGAGAGAGAGAGAGAGAGAGCCCACCCACACACTTTCAGTCACTGTGGAAAAGCTGGAAAAAATCCACCGGCCTCGACCTCTTCTTCCTCCTCTCCTCTTCCTCCGCCTCTTCCTCTCCAGCAACCGGCTTGGCATCCCATAGTGGTCACCATGAAACGCCCCTCTGTCTGGAAGTGTTTGTGAGAAAGATACAAAAAAGAAAAAAGATACAAAAAAAGAAAAAAGATGCAGAAAGAAAAGAAAAGTTGAAGCCTTCTCGTTTTCTTCTTCTCTCCTTTTCCCTCCTGTCTCATTTCTTCTTCTTCTTCTTCTCTTCCTCTCTGTCTCTCTCCATCATTTCCTCTCTGAATATCTGCCCGGCACTTCAGCTGCCCACACACTCAGTCTTATTCATCATGTACACACACACACCTGAGTGGGTGCTGACAGCCAGCTGTTACCAGGCAACATGTTGAAGTCGGGTCCAACTCCACTGTGACATTTAACACAAACAACATCTTTTGTTCTGCTGCGTTCTGCTCAGACGGGGTGGGTTTAATGCGCGGCAGGTGAAATGAAGCTGACACGCAGCGACGCAAAGATCACCGCCCACCTTCACACTGAGCCGGTCCACATTAAAAACACTCGTTAATGACGGCCTGTCAGACGGCGCTGAAGGGACAGAGGCTCCATGTTTCTGAGCACACGTGTGATGTGATGTGATTGGAAGAACTACAAATCTATAAAGGTGAACACAGGCCGGATACAAAAACTTCTCATAATCCTGATAATGTAATTTTAAGTGGCGATTCTGAGGAAAATGTCCAAAATAGATATAAAGGTGTTTATTTTAATTCAGATTTCTATATTAGATAAACTAATTTGCATATTTAAACACAAAATATGTGATACAAATTTTTTCTTCTTAATAATAACAATACATTTAACTAATGTAGCGCTTTTCAAGATACCCAAAGACGAACAGACGACAGAACCTTTAACACGCACAAAAATGCTTCATAACACAATAAAGGAGAATACGACCTCTTTAATAAAACAAACCAACAAAACAAAAATTAGTAGTCGTCAGCTGGTGACATTTCATGGTGATAGTTTAAATTTGTCCTGTTCACTATTTCTGGTCTAAGAATGTAGACATGTTGTTTTCCTAGATTATAATTATATTTAAACATTATTATCTTTATAATTAAAAATATTTGTTTACCTTTCTGTCCCTTGTGTATAAGGAGGATGTGTTCAGGTTCGTAAATATATCAGAGCAGGTAGAAAACAGGCGGTGATGTCAGAGACAGGGGCAGCTGCTGCATGATGGGAATTACCTCCACGACCTCTGACCTTCTCCTCACCCATCCTCTGCTTCAAAACAAACATGGCCGCGGTCTGCTGGACATTTCTACGCGGTGTCTGGTATCTGAGTGATAATCCCCTGCACACACACACACGCACACACACACACACACACACACACACACACACTGACCAAACTGAGGCTAAAAAGACCTTGAAGGCCGGATCACACTCTGCCCACACACACAGTGTTAATGCACACACACAGACACACACACACACACACACACACACACACCGACCAAACTGAGGCTAAAAAGACCTTGAAGGCCGGATCACATTCTGCCCACACACACAGTGTTAATGCACACACACACACACACACTCACACTGCTGCACTGCCCTGTCAGCACGATTGGATGTCCTTCAGGCCTTGAACGCATCGTTCTCAGTGCTTGTGTGAGAGACGCTCATGATGATCGTGATGTAACAGCCCAGCGTCCAGCAGGCCTCTCGGGTCAAACTGGGTCGGAGTCGGTCCAAAAGTTAAAGTTTTATCAGCAGCTTCTCTTATATTTCAGTGTAGATCAGGATCCTAAACATGACCTCATCTGTAGATTAAAACTTTATTTCATATTTAAACCTGCAATAATTGAATTTTTTGTCCAACAATGACATGAAGCATCTTCACCTTTCAAGTTAATGTTCTGAACTTCCAGTCTTCTCTTGTTTGTAGCTCCGGTTTTGGTCTCCACCAAGTGTGAACTTCTTCCTGCTGCTTCTCAAGCATGTGAACCGTTTTCTCTCTGTTCTCATTTTGTTATTCTAAGACGAGCGTGTATGATTCTTGTTTTTGTTTTTGTTTCGCTTCTCTCATCAAGTTGGACAACTTCCAGGACGTAGTCAGTGACAGAGAAATTAGATATCATCCATATACAGCTGTAAACATGGAGAAGACGAAGAGGGCATTTTCACACGGCGGCCATTTTCCTCTGATGTCATGTTTAGGGTGGAAAGCTAAAATGGCTGAATGCTAACGTAGGCTAACAGGTTTTCAAATATGTTGTTTTACTGTTTTACCTTGATATTTGGCCCGATGTCTTTCCACATTTTCATTAACACATTAGCTTCTGTCAGACAAAAGCTAACATTAGCATTTTAGCATCATTAGCAGCATCATTTAGCGATCACGTCCAGCTAACATTACCTGGAAGTGAAACACGCTGGATGTAATCAAACAGTAGCTAATCGTTTGTCATATGCGTGGTTTTAACTTGATGTCTGTCCGATTTTCACTTTCCATCATCTTTTCAGTTGCCGATCAATCTGAAAGCAGTGAAACGATAATCATTTGTCAGATTCTCGACGTAAATACAACAGGACGTCAGAGGAAAATGGCTGCCGTGTGATTCTGGTCTATGATTCTGGGTCCGGCCCAGTACCGTCACTTCTGGGCACCGGGACAGAGAAAAGCTCCTGACTGGTCAGAGTCCAACATGAAGTCTTGGCTGAGTCACTGTAAGATGAATTATCTGAGACAAATTCAGACATTTTAAAGCTTTTTTAACCTCCAGGTAGAAACCTACACGTCTCCTGATGCAAGTCATCTAATCTGCGACCGCTCCTGCAGAACCCGTCTCCCCGTTTCCTCCTGCAGACGGTGTAAAGTGTCTGAATCGCTCTGACACCTTAATGCACAAACGCAGTGATGATTCATCAGAGTAGGAGGTTTACAGAGACGCAGCTGCAGGGTTTCCGTCTCAGCAGGACTCGTGGAGGACGTGGTGGTTAAATGTGGAGATGAGAGCGGGGTCAGCGTTACACTGACAGAGGGGCTGATGGGAAACATTGTGCGTTTCCAGTCAAAGCATCACTGACGAGTTAACAGAAGTTTATCACTCGTGTTTTTGTCTTTATTTAAACCTTCTCTCTGTCTGAGCAACACAACTTTCAGGACTGTTTGGCATCATTGAGTCTCTGCAGACTCTCCCCCCTTCCTCCCCCTTCCTCCCCCTCCCCCTCCTCCCTGCTGCCTGAATCTCCGCCTCTCACTCTGACTTTGGGAGCCAGGAGCGCTTCATACACATCCCGGTGCAGCCTCGGCGGGTGGAGACATTCTACTGGTACGGACGGGCACTAAAAAATGCATTGTCACTTTTACCCTCATTCACTCAGTGTGACAGTAAAGACTTATTATTCATTATGTTTTATTTTTCCACTTGTGATAGAAACAGTTTACTGGCTTTTTGACCCTACAGGCTCCCGTAGGTGGTTTCACACATCCTATTTTTCACTATAGAGAAATATTGTTGTTATAATCCCCTGGATACAATTCAGATTTTATTATAAAACACATTTCATATAAATTAACCTTGAATTTAATAAAGAAGAAATGCACACAAGCTTTTAATAGTTGCCTAAAACTTAAATCAAGATAAAATTAAACTGATACAACAATGCTGTTATTGATTACATGTATTTGTCATGTGATATATATGTTTGTAGGCAATAATATGAGAAGATTTGCAGCAGGTCTTATTATCCGGTGATGAAATGATTTGTTGTTAAACTAAAGAAAGAAAGTAGAAATGATAAAATAGTTATAATTTTGAAATACTGATAAAAAATCAATGGGTTTCCTGTTTCAGTCTGTTCGCTTGTCACATTCAGTACATAAAGGTAATAACTCAGCAGCCTGTAATTTATGACTCAGTTATCAGATCATGATTGTTTCTGTGGCTTTCACAGTCTTTTTATTTAAGTTTAGGCCTGAGTAACTAAGTAAATGCTAAAAGATGACACAAAGCAACTTGTAACATTTAATTTGATTTGTTTTGTCGCCCTCGCTAGTTGGACTGGATTTGGCGAGGCTATGCTAGGCTAGCTGTCCCAGTACAGCAGGGCTGCAATTTTAATTTAGGATATTTTGGGGGGGATTTGTATTAAAAATACAAAACAGAATCAACAAATAAATCATGATGTTGCCTTTTATTATGACTAAAAACTCTATAAAACCTATAATGAGCCCGTGAGCTCCATGTTTAGCAGCTAGCCTACATTTAAGTGATGAAGACATTAATCCAGAGATATTATATTAAATTAAATGGGCCATTCTGTGTAATTAGCAGGCCTGTTTGTACTTTTTGTACATAAAGTCAGTCTTTATTTTGATGCTACTGCTTCTGTATGCTCCTCCTAACTCGCTTACTTTTAAAGATGTTGGTATTTTGTCGATAGCAGGATACTTTTACTCAAGTTAAGTCTCTGATTTCTTCTCCTCTGCAGACATTTAGCTGCAGAAATGTTGATAAAAGCGCAGTTTGATCGAGAATCAGCGCTAACACCGCCCCGCCGGTGCCGCCCGGTGCCTGGAGCGAGCGCCCCGGCCGCTGCAGTCCGGGCCGTGGTGAGGAGCGGCGGGCGGGGTGAGGAAGAGGAGGAGGAGGAGGAGGAGGAGGCTCGCTGCTTTCAGGACTCGCTGCTCTGCCTTGTTTTCGCTCCGAGCTCTCAGCGGTTCCGTCCGTCCGTCCTCCACTGCGAGCGGGACTCCACTGCGCTTCTGTCCGCCCTCAGGTGAGTGTGAGGCGGCCTGAGCCGAGCTGCTCGTCCCGCTGCTGCTGCGGGCTCCACCGCGGCTCCGTTTCATTGTGTGTGTGCGCGTGTGTGCGTGTGTGTGCGTGCGGCTGGTGGAGCATCCACATCCACGACGGCTGTGGCGGTGTGTGCGTGCGTGTGTGTGCGTGTGTGTGTTAATTGTTTGGACCTCTAATTAAAGCTCCATCATCCTGGAGGCGCAGCTGCGGTGAAGAGCAGCCGGGAACAGAGCGCTTCTCTCGGCTGTGTCTCTCTGCTCCCCCCCCCCCTCTCTCCATCGTGTTGTTGAACTTGGTGTGTGTGTGTGTGTGTGTGTGTGTGTGTGTGTGTGTGTGTGTGTGTGTGTGTGTGTGTCTCAGTGCACCACAGCTGCTGGTTGTTGTTGTTGTTGAACTCTGCAGCTCTGATTCATTTTCAGCTCAGAGGTTTAAAATGATGGAGGGTTTTTCTGATGAAGATGATGATGATGATGATGATGGTGGAGGTGGAGGTGGAGGTGGAGGTGCAGGCGTGGTCGCCTCTGCTGACCTCAGCCCTGGAGCAAAAACAAAATATTCCCATAATCCCCCTGTGATATCCTGCTGCCTCTGCAGTGACCTTCTGTGGACTCTGGTGTCTCTGAAACACTGAGATCTTCCTCCTGGAGCTGTTTTTAGACCTGAAATGATCCCTGACGTCTCCTCGTCTCCTCGTCTCCTCCCGCTGAGATCTTCGTCTACTTCTCCTCTACTTTCCTCTCCTGTACGAGCTGTATTTTGTGGTTTGAATGCATGTTGAGGTCACTGTAGTTTGATTTGCTGCTTTGAGGCGTTTTCTTTTTTTTGCGCAGACCCTGTTTCAAATCCTGTCGAGCAATTATGTAATCAGATACAGGCCGGACTGCTGCTCCCTCTCCTCCTCCTCCTCCTCCTCCTCCTCCTCCTCCTCCTCCTCCTCCTCCTAATCTCTTGTGTCGTCTCTGTTTTCTTTCCAGCCTGTATTCTCCTCATTTTCCACTTCTCCTCCTCACTCCTCTCCTCTGTCTCCTCGGTCTTTTCCTCTTATCATCCTCTGTGTTTGCGTCCTCCCCTCCCCCTCCTCTGCCTTTGATGGAGGAAACATTTGGCAACTTGTTGACTCGAAGCCTTTAAAGTGTCACCGAGGTGTCGAGTCGTCCGAACCTCCTGCAGCTTTAACGGCCGGCTGGAGTAAAACTACATTATGTAATAAAGTTAAATCCTTTTGTGTTCAGGCAGACGATCAAATGTTGCAGTGTGTTAATGTTTAGGGTGGAGGTCCCTGTGGTGGAGGTCCCTGTGGTGGAGGTCCCTGTGGTGGAGGTCAAACCTTTTTGTTTTAACGGTTCAGAGCGTAACTCTCAACAAGCTGTTTGCTTTAAGTTTCCTCTGCAGGTTTTTTAAAAGAGGCTCTGAATTCATCTGAATCACAATTTTCAGCAATTTCCGTGTGTAAATAAGATTTTAATCCGAAGTGACGTCTTCAAATCAACATCTTAAAACCTAAAAACTCTTCATTTAGCGTCAGAAATGACAGAAAAGCAGCAAAACTTCAAATTTAAGAAGCTGGAAACAGAAAATATTGACGACTGAAACAATTTATCGGTTGTCTTATCGATCGTCTCACTGTGGATAACACCTGAGGAGCTGAGCTGTTGTTTACTAGTCTTGATGGTCACCTGAGTGTTGGTACAAACACCTTTTTAAAAGATTTAGCATCACATTCCCAAAACGATGTCAGACTCATGACGGGAGCTTCAAAATAAAAATCCAAACCACTGCAGCCGAATCAGAGACGTCTTCTTTCTTCTTCTTCCTGGTCAGAACTTTGCACCAGAATCATCCACAAGGCAGCTCGCTAACAATTTGGTTGTAGGTTTAGCGTCTTAAGCTAGTAGCGGCTAATGTAGCCTGCAGCAGAGACGAGGAGCAGAAGGTTAGCTGACATGATGACCAGGCA
This sequence comes from Pagrus major, assembly GCF_040436345.1. Lineage (NCBI taxonomy): Eukaryota > Metazoa > Chordata > Actinopteri > Spariformes > Sparidae > Pagrus > Pagrus major. The sequence continues at coordinate 30,690,534 of NC_133229.1, forward strand.
ACAAAACCCTTTTCCCCACAGAGCCACGCTGTGAGAGAAGCAGCTGTAAAATGGTGGATACATTTATTTAAGCAGCAGAATTGGATCCAGTAACATTTGGAAAGTGAAGACGAGCCGCGTGATTAAATAATTTTATCCTCATTCGAGTTAGCAGAGGGCTAAACCCAACGTTAGCCGGCTCGGTCAGCTGAAGTCTGAGTGGTTTAATACCTGGTGAGTCGAGCTTTCCATGTGACATCACCTGAGGTCATTCATCAGACTTGTCACAGCTTCCTCCAGAGACACACTAAAGGATTTATACGACTGGTTTTGCAGTCGAACACCTGGAAACATGCAACAGGAAATAAATCATAAACAGAAACTCTGCAGTCGTCGGCAAAAAGCTGAGTTTTGATATCCAGCGTTCACACGTCGTTACAGAGCAGATTTAACTTTCGGTCTTTGAATGTGACTGAACTCGAGGGCTGAGCTCGATGCTTCGGAGCTGCTAACGTTGTCAAACCTGCTGCACCAGAGAAGAGCTACAGGACCGAGACAGAGCAGAGACAAGGAGCTCGGTGTTCAATTAGTCTCATAACAGATCAGATAAAAACCAGGAGCGTGGATCTGTCTTCTTCTTCTTCTTCTTCTTCTTCTTCTTCAGTCAGAAAACCTTAAAATAAATAAATTTTTCCTTTAAAGCTCTGTAGAAACTTGGATGTTGTTCAACACGTCCTCGTCTGGACAGCGGCTGACGTCTCGCCTCCAGTTTGACTCATAATTACAATAATATCAAAATCTATCAGCTACTAAAAACCACAAGTTTGAGGAAAGTGTGAAAAACATGAGCTTTTCTCACTGACGCTGGATATTAACGTAATAAAACTGCTGAACGAACCTTTTTCTTTACTTTCTAACAGTTTCCTTCTTGTATTTTCCGTGTGAAGTGACGTCGGCTCTGCTGTTTGTGTTTACAGCCTCTTTAAATGAGAGAGAGAGAGAGAGAGAGAGCAGGATGCAGAGGGGTTTTATGGGAAATGTGGTTTTGATTTAGAGAAACAGAAAACGCTGTGTGCTGCAGCTTTAAAAACATTTTCTGGGCCTGTTCGCTCAGATTTTTCCGTGTAAAGCTGCTCGGCTCAGATCAATAATTGAACTGAAGTCACATCCAGCTTCTCTGCGAGCAGGTTCACATGATTGGCTCATAATTGATCTGCAGGGACGTTTTAAGTGGATCGACGCTCCTGCAGGAAACGTGGACGCTGCTGCTCGCTGCCTCTTGGCTCAGAGTCAGACTCCTCTCCTCCTCAGCGGTGGCGATGATGATGATGATGATGATGATGCAGGTTTCGGCTCAGCCCAGCTGGCGTGATGCAGAGGGAGATTTGAGCAGTAAATCATCGTCTCTGCTGCAGCGTCCTGAGCTCTGAGCTCCATCGCTTTAATACCAGGCTAATATTAAACTGAATCACTGGTGTCGTCTTCAGTTCTGCACTGATTACATAACAGATTCTGACAGAAACACTGCAGGAGACGGGCTGAACACATTTCTCTGCCTGTCTGCTGTATGAAAACATACAGATTATATAAGTTATGTGAAGACAACAGTCTGAACTCTGTTGTCATTAAACTTAATTGCCAGTGAAGCGGACAGTGTGTTGTTGCTGATGTTGTCGGCCTTCAGTCTTCTGCCACACACGATCTGAAGGTGTGCTGTCGGATACAATAACTAAACTATCTCCAGACTGCAGACGCTGCAGCTCGTCATGATCACTCTGTGTTTTTTATTATTGCTCATTTCACTTCCTGATATTTAGTTTATTCCACTGCAACTAAAAGCCTGTTTCTGCCCCGACCCTGTCTGTAGGCACGGCTCTGTTCCTGCAACGTGATTGGCTCTTCTTCTTCTTCTTCTGTCGTCTTCTTCTTCTTCTGTTTTAATCGTGTTTAAGATGCTTTAGCGTCCCCATCTTCTGCTGTTGGCTCTGTGGTGCCTTACAGTAGTTGTGGATGCAGGACAGGGATCTTTCATCCAGCCGATCCTAATCACTGAGAACTTCAGATTTTTGTATCTTGTTGATCAAAGTTGATAGTTTACGCACACTTTATGGTAAGAATGGCTGAGATGTAGCGAGCAGATTGATATATAACTGATATATGTCGGCAAAAAAACTACGACTGTCACTGAGATGCAGTTTGTAGTGTAGCATGAAGCGGGCCGGGCTTATACTGACTTCATGTGGAAAAGACCGAGCTACGTATGTTTTACTGGAGCCTGGTAATAATAACAAGAGTCTGTCATGACCTGTAACGAGGCGATAACCTGGTGGTATCATGAACTATCGGACCTTCCCAAATTAAACAACTATTGGACTATTTGAGAAGCAGCTGTACCTCGGTACCAAAGTCTCCATCTGACCTGTGGAGCTGCTGGTTGCTGCTCAAAATGTCAAACTGAACCCGTTTCCTGTTTGTTCTGTTTGACATTTAGTGGATAAAAGGACTGCACCCCTTTTTTTCTGGAAGTCCAGGGAATGCATCAGAACTGGACTCGGTCCTGATCGACTCAAACTGTTGTTGGATCCGTCTTAAAGTGGTGTCATACATCCAGCTGTGACCTTTCTGTTTGTCTTCTCTCTCTGCTCTTTGTTTTTCTTTGTGTTCGTTCCACCTCGACTGAGTCGCTGGTTTAATTAGTGCAGAACATGTTGACAGAGCGTCTCAGACGTCTGCTCGTTTGCTCAGAGGAGGACGGAGGAGGGACGGAGGAGGGACGGTGGTCCAGTTTCAGGAGCTGCAGTCATGTGATCAGAAACTCAATAAAGAGAGAAAATGAAGCTTTTAAAATGCCTTTGATCCACCTCTGAGTCCGACTCTTTGTCCTCGTTATAGAGCGAAGGACAGAGCGGCGTCTGTTCAGGCGATCGAGGGCGTGATCGAGGACAAATAATATAAGTGGTGCTTCAGCTATTTTAGGACTTTGACTCCAAAAGGAAAGTGGGGAAGAGTATCTGATCCCGAGATTAAATGTTTTTGTGGTCTGATGTTTGAATTTTTGACTGTCGGTCCAACAAAAACAAAAATATTCAGTCTGCGGTCAAAAGAACTAAATGCTCAAAATATAGAGAAGCTAACAATGAATGTTTTAAAGGAAATTTGACTGAAGTCTTAAAGGTCAAAGATTTGTTTAAACTTTTCAAATTAAGTTAAAATGTGTAAAAACGACTCGACCTGTGTTTTATAAGTTCTTGAGTTGTGTTCTTATTTTATCTCAAATGTTTCCAACAATGTTCAAACCCGAGAAATCCACAAGTTTACTCGAGGTAACGGTGAGTTTCTGTAATGTCGAGGAGAGAGACGAAACATAACGAGAAGAAAACTTTTAAACACCTCGTCTGTGAACATTTGTGCCTGAGTCGCGTCAGATTTTGAGATTATTCGCCCCAAACAGCCAGATTACTATACATGAGCCATAAACTAGTGGACAAGGTGAAGCTCTGAGTGAAGTCAGCACTCAGCGGAGACTCTGGTTCTGGTTCCGGTTCTCTTGTCTCCTCTCTGTAACGTTACGCTCATGAAGTAAAGTCCATTTCCGCTCCAGCACCAGTCAGCAGTCGACATTACAGAACCTGGAGGTCACCTCCGGACCACTGCTGCAGTCAGGCTGATAAACAGGAGTGAAGATAAATCACCTTTTTAATCCCACAACTTCTCTCTGCTCTGCTCCCGTCGGTGAACGGCTCCGGGTCAGAGCAGAACCTGATGAGACTCCAGGTCTTTATTTTTTTCTTACTTTTAGACGAGTCAAAGTTTAAACATCAGATAAATTAGTCGTAGATAGAGAGTCTGAACGTGTGCAGCTTCATGACGACTTAATGGAAAGCTGCAGAATAAGTGGCTGTTGAGTTGAGATTATTTTGTCTCCTCGGTTGCGACTCAACTGTCGGACTGCAGTTTGACTGATTTGATAAAAGCTGCAGTGTTGTGATGAAGGTGACGGTCGCCTGCAGCAGACCCTCTAAATTTAGCCGAAGCCTCGCCGCTGGGAAACATGTTACCCTCCTCCTCCTCCTTCTCTTCCTCTTCTTCGCCCTCCTCCTCCTCCTCCTGCTCCTCGCCCTCCTCCTCTTCCTCCTCCTCCTCCTCTTCCTCGCCCTCCTCCTCCTCCTGTGTCGCACTGTTCCACTTCTTCCTATCTGGACACTTTCCAGAACATTCCTCCCTCCCTCCTCGTCGCTGCATCCACAGGAATCGTTTCAGCTGGTTTGTTTCACTCTTGTCCTCCTTTTCTCTCCCCCTCGTCTCTCCTTTATCTCTTCACCTCCTCCTCCTCTTCATCAGTCGCACCTTTTCTCCACCCGTCTCTCTTTCACCTCCCTCTAACCCTTTCCCCCCATATCCCTTTCCCGTTCTCCTCTCCTTCCTCCCTCCCTTCATCCATCACCCTTCCCCTCTCCTCCCTCCTCGTCCTCAGGGGGCCTCATGATGAAGTTTCTCCTCCTCCTCCTCCTCCTCCATCCGAACTCCTTCAGCTTAAAGTTTAAGCTTCAGAGGAGATGAAGGCGGAGGAATAAACTCTCAGCTCTCAGGAAAATCCCTCAAACACTTTCAGAAACGTTATTATCTCATTTTATTTGTTTCAGTTTTATTCTGAAAATCTCTTTTCTGTTGGAGGTGTGCGACTAAAACTTGTAAAAGGGAAATTTAAGGTGGAAAAGAGGAAAAAGAAGGAAAAGCAATGGAAGTAGGAGATTAGGAAAGGAGGGAGGACGGACGATGGGAGCGTGGAAATAAAAAACAAGAGGAAAGGAGTGAAGTCGAGGGAAGGAAGGAGGGATGCAGGTAGAGACAGAAGGGAGGGTCTGCAGTCTGGGAGGAGGACAAAGAGAAGAAGGACGACAGGAGCTCAGACGAGTGGCCTCGTTTCTGAAAATACAGGCACACAGCTCCGTCTTAAAGGGACGACACACCACGTCTCCATCATTCACCGTCTTTAATCACCTGTCAGTCAAACACTGACGGCTCTGACGACTACATTGTCTGAAACTTTTCTCCCAGAATCCTCCTGAACGAGAACAACGTTCCTGTTTTGATCTTTTGTTGTATAAGTTGAAGTTAAATTTAACCCACATTTCTTTGAATTGACCCGAATCTGAAGAACATCAGAACCCACCATTAAGAGCTGCCTCGCAATACAAAAACAAATTATAGCTGCAGGCTAACGCTAAGCTAGCTGCAGGCTAACGCTAAGCTAGCTGTGTCGACTTTGAAGTGTAGTGTTTTTTTTGGGATTGATCAGGATCTGCACACACTTCATTAAATATTTAGTGTAAAGTGAAGCTTTTGAAGTTCCATGTTTGTGTCCAGCTTTTATAGTAAAGCATCCTGTAAAGTTCAAAATATAAAAGTAAATATTTCATGTAAAGAAAAGCTCATTGTGAAGCATTAAGTCTTTACGTGATGGTGATGCTGTGCCCTCGTTTTCAATGATGTTGAGCACACAAATAAAAAATGTGATAACAAACAGAAACAAAGAACATAATCACATAAACAGAATGGGAACATAAACATGGTAACAGATAAGAAGCAACATGACAAAACACAAATAAAACTGAGGTGCATATAGATACATGGCAGACAACCACACAGGACAGCACGTAGTTAAAAACAGTTCAAATGAAGTCTTGAACTGACCTAAAGGTGTAACTGTGTCAAGTTTAAATGTTCGGAGCACTGACTCTGCAGGTAGTGTTTACCGGGGGAACTATGAGCATTATACGATCACTAGATGTTGAACAGTGAGGTGTACAGGTGTATGTGGTGGCATGTTGTCCTTCAAGGCTTTAAAAGGAAACACACACCGATGGCTGTCACGTCTTCACTGTTAAAGGTGCAGCTTATCATTTCGTCGATGAACAGTTTGTCAAGTGTGCAGACGGGCGGCTGGCTGATAAACTCCCGTGACCTTCTGTCAACTACTGCAGGCGCCGGACGAGACGTCTGACTTTATTACAGTCGGGACGAGATGTGAGGAAATATAAAGAACGAGATCTGGAACAAATCTGTCTGTTTTTATTATTATTCTTCTGCGTGACGACTCGTCTCTCTGAAACCAGCTCGGTATCAGTGACACATGATGTGATTCTGCTTCCTTTCAGTCTTGAGTGTGTGTGTGTGTGTGTGTGTGTGTGTGTGTGTGTGTGTGTGTGTGTGTGTGTGTGTGTGTGTGTGTTTACATAGCTGGGTTACGTCGGGGTGAGCAGGTTTAACCTCAGCGGGGGTCAAACACACAAACTCGTCTCTTCTTCTTCTGTGTTTCTGCTCTTCACACGTCGAGCTTCGTTAATCCTCCCTGAACGGTTCAACGCTGCTCCGACTCGTTTCTGTAAAGATCTCAGATGTTCATGTCGACTGGAGCGTTTCATGAGCTCACAACTGCAGTTTGTTTTTTCAAAAAGCTGCTTAAATCATAAATGTTCATGTTAATTTCTGTAACACTGAGCTGCAGCTCCACGCCCGAGATACCTCATGAATAAAATATGTGGACAGAGTGTTTTATGAAGACTCGGCGCTAATTTGCAGCAGGAAGTGTTTTTTTTTTTTTCCGTGTGCGTGTTTTCATAACGGCGTTGTCGGTTTACTCCCTGATAGACGCAGGCGGCTGCTGAGGAAACACGCTGTTCCACCTCGTATTGTGTTTTTTAACGACAGCGTTCACTTTAAGACAGAGTCTGAGTCTTGTTCTCGCTGTTAATGACCCGTTCAGTCCAACATGAACTCTTTCTCTGCAGTTTGAGCTGCTGCCTGAGTAGTTTCACAGAAATCTGACGAGGCAGCAGAGCCTCAGAGGAAGGTGAGAGACAGCACATTATATCGAAATCATATCGTGTCAGACTTTGTGATATCGGCAAATGTCGTATCGTTGTCCAAAGAACAGATGTGATATCGTATCGGGATCAAACCTGAGATTTTACACCTCTAATAGTTGTTGTTTTAGTTTTATTTCCTGCTGTCGACTCAGACGAGATAATCAGACAGAAGCTGTTTCAAGTTATTCTGGATATTATAAAAGTGTTTTATCAGCAGATTAATAGAAAATGAAAATATTTGGGAGTTGCAGCTGCGATCCTCTCAGTGGAGGAGGGTTAACTGTGTTTTTTTCCGGGTGATCAATTAATCGAACTAATCAATGAACAACAAAGTAAATGATTATTTTGTTTTGTTTCAGTTTTAATCCAAAATATTCTCAGCGTGTGTTTTTAATGACACACAGTCGGTGTTCAGTCGTAGTAATGTGACGTGTTGTCCACATGTGTTTACTTTAAACTGTCAGAGGGGAAACACACACACACACACACACACACACACACACACACACACACACACACACACACACACACACACACACACACACACACACACACACACACACAAACAGATGCACGTTGACCTTCAGCAGAACTCATTTAATTTGATTTCCATGTAGCTGAAGGCGTTTCTCTCTCTGACACACACAGACACACACAGACACACACAGATACACACACACACACACACACACACACACACAGAGAGAGAGACACACACACACACACACACACACACACACACACATTCCTGATAAATGAAATGTTCAGCTTGAGGCCTCCAGATGTGGTCAAGACGACACACCACCATCTGTAGAGTGTGTGTGTGTGTGTGTGTGTGTGTGTGTGTGTGTGTGTGTGTGTGTGTGTGTGTGTGTGTGTGGTTTGGCCTCCTGTAATGACAGGAGCAGAGTTGTGTTGAGGTCTGTGGAGGCTGTGGGGGTGTTTACAGTTACATTATTGAAATATTACTCAAGTACAAAGTAAACATCGGCCCGTTTGTGATCGGATCGCCTGATCGATTCTGTTCTTTGTACTTGGTACCGAGTAAAACTGAGTAAAATTACAGACTCATAAGATCCCAAGAATCCCAAAAAATGGCTTGTTTACAGTAATCTGAGTAGTTGTATTTAGTTACTTCCACCCCGAGAACCACGTATCTGTAAAAGTCATAAAAACAGTTTCCAGCTGATCCAAGAAGGAGTTTAACGAGTTTTTACAGCCTAAAGGTCCAAATCTGTAAGAACTCAGCTCGTCAAACTCTTGACGTGTTGGGATTGTAAGTCGGGTCGGTCTCTGTCCCAAAGTGTCTACTCACAAATCAACTTTCTTACAAACTGGACCTTTTAAAGACGCAGAGTTATGGAACAATACTTTCCTCTGAGATGATGAAGTGGAAAACACTCAGACAAAGACAAGTGTTTTTGTGTGTGTGTGTTTTTGTGTGTGTGTGTGTGTGTGTGTGTGTGTATAAACACACTCAGTCCGGATCGGGTCCACACCCTGAGGCGGTGCTGTTGCCGTGAGGGTGCGGTGGACAGACAGACAGACGCTGAGAGGAAATGAGTGATTATCTGAAACTGGGCCGCTGCCTCTGGGCTGCAGACCTGCTCACTGCTGATCTGCTCATCTGGACTTCATCTGCGTCACGATGTCCAGATGATTCGGTCCGTTGTAGCTTTGTCACGGCGAGGCGCCGGTGCACCGTAACGGTGTCTGCAGAGCGCCGTCAGACGGTGAAACCACGTGAGATTGTTCTTCTTGTAGCTGATGAGAGCGATCAGCCTCTGAATCCACAAAGATGGCCGACGCGTCTCCACTGAGCAGAAATGTAAAAATATCCCTGAATTGTTAAAAGATCATCATCCGTACGTCTCCGTGCATCTCTGGTCTCTGACGGCGTCGTGTTCGATTCCTGGAAAGTGACTTCAGCTGCTTTATTCAGCGTTGCTATGACGACAGAGAGGCTTACATCACTGACCTCCGCCCCTCTCAGCTCTCCAGGGCGGAGGTGTAACACAACCCCAGTGACATCATACTCTGCATTACATCTGTGTGTGTGTGTGTGTGTGTGTGTGTGTGTGTGTGTGTGTGTGTGTGTGTGTGTGTGTTCAGCTGAGCCTGCTGGAGAAACTACATCCTGACTCGTTTATTATCAGTCAAATTAAGACGATGAAATGTTTTGTGTCGCGAAAACATCTTCTGGTGTTTGTTGTTGATTTAAACTCGTCGGTCACAATTAAAATGTTCGTCAGCAGACAAAACTCAGATTTTACCAGACTGACGTGGAGGCAGAGACGATGTTGCACCTACAGCAGAGAAGCCAGAGACCACTGTTCAAGGCGTGTTTCAACATTTGTAAGCATGAAACCACTGGATATATTTAAAGAGACTTAAGGACAATTTCCAGCCGTGTTTGTGGCGACAAAAACTGGATTATTGTGAGTCAGAAAATGATCTTTTCATAACCAAAGTGTTTTGGTGCCTGACCGGACTATAAAACACAGCGTAACGTTTAAAGACTGAACATAAAGGAAGTTTTCACATAATTTCTAAAGACTGAAGTCGACTAAATGTTCATGTTAAACAAAGAATTGTGAGTTATAGTGATTATTAATATCTGTGTGTGTGTGTGTGTGTGTGTGTGTGTGTGTGTGTGTGTGTGTGTTTGTGTGTGTTTGTGTGTGTGTGTGTGTGTGTGTGTGTGTGTGTGTGTGGTGTGTGTGTGTGTGACATTAAGGAGATTTACACCAGTGTGTCTCTTACCCACAAATACCCGCTGACACACTTGGCATCATGAGAAATGAGTTTGATGACATTGGACCGGGAGGGGGGAGGGGCTACATGTCCTTGACTGAGTGCACATTCATAACACACACACACACACACACACACACACACACACACACACACAGATGTTGAGCTCTCTGTTAGATGATCACTGTCACGGTTCGTGTCCTTCCTGTTGTCCAGCAGATCCTCGATGCTGATGTTTAAAACAGTCCAGTTTATCTGTGAGTTCTGGAGAAATGATTGAATTGATCATTTACTGATGTTATATTGAAATCATGATCTGAGACAATAGATGGTCTCAGATGTTGGATCTCATTATGTGTCGATCGTCCTCTGTGTTGTCTGCTCCTGGTTTTAAAGGCTCATTACAGTAAAGTTACTGATGATTATTAATCAATAATCTCATTGTGTGCCATCGCTGCAGCACGAGACGTCACACTGTGTGATAAACTCAGCAAATGAATGAAACGAGTCCTGAAACTGATGGAAACCATCAACATCAGCACGCTAAAGTTCAACCTAACAACAAGCTAACAGCATAAATATCACTCACTAACAGTGTTAGCATGCTAGCGTGGACAGTGTGACGTGTGGTTACATGTTAACATCATCAACATGCTAACGGCTACGTAGTAGCAGAGCAATAGCTAGCTTTTCTTTTCCAACAAGGACAGACGCTTCATTTCATCTGCAGAAAATCTATAGAGACATAAAAGACAGAGACACAGACAAAGAGAGAGGGAGAGACAGACAGACAGACAGAGAGACAGACAGAGAGACAGACAGACAGAGAGACAGACAGACAAAGAGGCAGAGAGACAGAGAGACAGACAGACAGACAGAGAGACAGAGAGACAGACAGAGAGACAGGCAGGCAGGCAGGTGAGTCAGTGCGACAGGTGGGCGGTCGGTCTTGAACCTGCTCTGTTGAGGAATGTGTTTGATCCCACTTTAACAGTGTGGACACACACACACACACACACACACACACACACACACACACACACACACACACACACACACACACACACACACTGGAACAAAAGAACTACAGTTACTGTGAACACACACACACACACACACAGAGACACAGACACACACACACACGCGTCCTGTGGAATAGATTAGATCCGACGTCCCACAATGCACTGCAACATGAGCCGTGCAGGATTGTGGCTCGGCCGGAGAGAGAGAGTGAAAGTGTGTGGCAGACGGCCAGGGCGACATGATGGGATAGATCGCCATGACGACACAGCCGACCCTCCAATCTGGGCCGTGAAGAGCCGAGGGTTTGCGTGCCGTGTGTGTTTCCCTGGGTGTGTGTGTGTGTGTGTGTGTGTGTGTGTGTGTGTGTGTGTGTGTGTGTGTGTGTGTGTGTGTGTGTGTGTGTGTGTGTGTGTGTGTGTGTGTGTGTGTGTGTGTTATTTTTGGACTGAAGCTGCTGAGAGCTGAAAGTGTTCAGCAGATATTTTGGATGTTTTTGTTTCTCCATTTGACGCCTAAAATAATTTTCCAGGTGTTTATTTTTTAATGTTTTTGAATCCAGTTGAATAAAATCTTTATTTTGGTGAATGTTGAGGTGACATCACTGCCGGAGATAAAGACACAAACAGTTTAACAGCTCCTGCCTTTATTTAGTGACCTGTGACGTGTTACTGCAGAAAACACTGAACACGTCTGTGACACCAAACAGATCTGAGCTTTAACTGGACAGAACAAAATATTAATATTAATATTCTACTCAGTGAATCAGTCCATTTAAAATGAATCAATAATAAATGTGAGCTAGTTATAGATTACATATTTTATTTATATATATATATATATATATATATATATATAATGTGTGAAAACTGACCTTTTCAGATATTTGACAATCTGTCCAAAACCAAAACTGAAGAGTTTGACAGAAACCTGATCCATATATCAGCCATTTAAAATACTGCAACAGTTCTGGTGCAATAATGCATCTTATATTGTAGTTTTATTACAGAGCTCTGGTGTTTTGGACCTTTGATCCAGCTGTGTGTTTGTTTACTGCCGCTGTTTTTGTTCCTGTCAGTTTTTATACTTCCTGTATTAATATTTGTGTCTTCTGTTGCAGTGTGTTCTGTACAGTGACAATTATTCTCTCTCTTTATTTGCGACGATCCGATCAGAAACTCGAGGTAACAGAGGCAGGACAGAAACTCTGGTGTCACATCGGTCCAGTTGTTTTAGTAGCAGTGAGCAACACTCGCTGGTATCGCACCACGGTGTAACAGACCCGCCGGTCCACCGTGGCGCTGTCGCTGTTTGGCCTCCTTGTGAAAACAACACAGTTTCTTCTGTGGTCAAGTTAGCAGCAATTCAGTTAGACTTTCAAAATAAAGGCACCAAAAATATATTACTAGTTTTATCGTCTCCAGATTTGTTCCATATTTTGTAAGTGTGCATCCACAGACACACAGATCGTAGTTGGACCCTCTAAACGGAGTCGGAACCAAGCTCCGCCCAGCTCGCAGTCCATCACCCACCGGCGGGTGTGTTTACTGGTCCGTTGTGTTGCAGTGCATTCTGGTTGTTGTAGGTTTTGAACAAACTTCAGTCTTTGTCTTTGTCTCAGTTTTTCTCTGGTCATTTGAAAATATACCCTCCTCCCGCCGCAGACTTTCTGGGGTCAGTACGTTCCTGCTCTGCTCTCGGCGTCGTCGCCCCCTGCTGGTGCTGCACCGTACGCACATGTGCTGTTTGCGACTGTGTTGGATCGGTGGGTCTTTGACACGAGACTGGGCCGAACAACAGCCGTCAGTGCAGCTGGTCGACTCGTTAACTGTGAATGAAATCATTTGATGGCAGCTGTGGGAGACGCTCATAGATCACATTACAGATGAGTTTCACCTTCATCAGTCTGCTGACATGTGCGCCAACATGGACAACGAGTAGTTTGTTTTGTTCCACTGTGGCCGGTCCTGAAGACGTACTGGACTTTAATACATCACTGAGAGCTTTTGAATCAAAAGCTGTGAATCGAAAAGCTCCGTATTTTATTGTAAAACAGCAACAATAAAGAGCCGAGAGGTCAGAGAACAGAGTGAGCAGATGAAAGAGAGACGAGGCGACGAGGAAACGGTTCACATCTGCAGACGGTCGGCTGAAGGGTGTGTGAGGCTACACAACATCTGGTCGTGTGGGTCATGTGGTTTTACAGGGTGTGTGTGTGTGTGTGTGTGTGTGTGTCAGATTAGCTCTGGACGTCACTGATTATTATGACTGAAGAGTTCAGGGTGGAGAGAGAGAAGGAGGAGGAGGAAGAGGACGGGTGGAGTGCCGACAGGAAAAGGAGTGGAGAGGGTGGAGGAGAGAAATGAGGGAGGAGGAAGAAGAGGAGCGATCACAGGAGGGAGGAGGTTTTCAGAGACGAAGAGGATGAAGGTTGAAAATGAGGATGATGAGGGTCTCAAGGAAGAAGAGAGGGAACTTCCTTCTTCTCCCTCACCTCCTCCCCTCTCATTGGCTCTCTCCCAGCTGCTCCACCCTCCTCTTCCTCCTCCTCCTCCTCTGTGATCCGTCCTGTTTCTATCAGAGAGTTCGGGAACAACCAGTTCTCTACAGATCCAACTGAACGCCCACCCGACACACACACACACACACACACACACACACACACTTACTGTTTTTTCCTTCAGTTTCATTTATGATCACATTAAAGTTGCGGTTTTTGACCGTTCAGGTTTCGAGCTGTAAAAATCAACATTATAGAGAATTTAAAATCTTTCTGAATATTATCTGGGTTTGACAAACTGATTGGACCAGTCAGGACCAGTCTGGACCAGCTTGTCTGATGACATAATAACTCACTCTGCACAGCTCGATCAGGCCAGTTAATCTGACCTCTTCCACTGTCCCAGTATACAAGCGTCAGGTATGGTCCAACTCCACCACAGTAGGTGGTGATGGGCACCGTTTCAGCTAGTTGCTACCGGACCTGGTCCGGTTGATCTATTACGTCACATACCGAACAAGTAAAGAATCAGCAAACAGGCTGCACAGCGAGCGCTGAAAACATGGATGACTGTACGTGACATAATATATACTGTATTAATACGTTTGTCACCGTCATCTTCATCTTTTGTTTTTCCCGACTTCCTGCTACGTATTTATGCCACAGATCTTCTTCTTCTTCTACGTCTTCTTCTTCGTCCTCTTCTTCTTCTTCTACGTCTTCTTCTTCTTCTTCGTCCTCTTCTTCTTCTTCTACGTCTTCTTCTTCTTCTTCGTCCTCTTCTACGTCTTCTTCTTCTTCTTCTTCTTCTTCTTCTTCTTCTTCTTCTACGTCTTCTTCTTCTTCTTCGTCCTCTTCTTCTTCTTCTACGTCTTCTTCTTCTTCTACGTCTTCTTCTTCTTCTTCTTCTTCTACGTCTTCTTCTTCTTCTTCTTCTTCTTCTTCTTCTTCTTCTTCTTCTACGTCTTCTTCTTCGTCTTCTTCTTCTTCTACGTTTTCTTCTTCTTCTTCTTCTTCTTCTACGTCGTCAGATGAAACACAGTTTCTGAGACACAAAGTTAAAACAGTGAACTTGACATTGTTTGAATTACGGGGCTGTACATCATGTTTGTGTTGTGATGACCACAGAGGAGGACGACCTGATCTGACACAGACCTCCTCCAGCATCATTAAACATTAATCCACATTATGAGTCATTAAACACTGAGCAGCAGGAGAAGGACTGTTAACTATTTATATCAGCAGTGGTGGTTGTGGTGTTTCACACAGCAGCAACATATTTACTGCATGTGATTCATTTATTAATAATTAATAGTTCAGCACCTCAGCTGGATGACAGTTAACAACACGACCCTGATGCAGTTTGATATGAGTGTGTCTGAATGTCCTCTCAGGGCTCCTGGTGCTGTCCAATCATGATCTGTCAGTGTGAAGGCTGTGGTCCTCCTCAGAGAGACGGACGGATCAGAAACACTTCTGAAGAGTCCTCTTGACCTCGGCTGTTGATCTGCAGAGCTTCCTTCCTCCTCCTCCTCCTCCTGCTCCTCCTCCTCCTCCTCTCCTCCTCCTCCTCCTGTCTGATCCCGTCTTTCTTTCCTTCCTCCAAACATTCCTTCACTCCATCTTTCCTCATGCATTCCCTCACTAATGTCTTTCATCTTCTTCTTCCTGTCGGGTCGGCTTTTCATCTGATTCATCCTCTGTAGTTCTTCTTCTTCTCTGGTCTCATTTTCTATCTTTTAACTCTCACCGCTTTAGTTTGTGAAGAGAGGCATTCTGGGTAATATACTAAGATATATAAACACATTAGACGGCCAAACAGTTGCAATATGATGGTGTGTACTGGTTTGTGTTGATAATCTGGTCCGTTTTCTGGTCTCAGTGTAGTTCTGCTGGTCTGGTCCTTCCTGGCTCTGGATGTTCTGATTTGCTCTGTTCAGTGTCAGGTGTGTGTGTGTGTGTGTGTGTGTGTGTGTGTGTGTGTGTGTGTGTGTGTGTGTGTGTGTGTGTGTGTGTGTGTGTGTGTGTGTGTGTGTGTGTGTGTGTGTGTGTGCGTGTGTGTGTGTGTGTGCGCGCTCTCCTCCAGATGATATCAGAGTAAAAAGGAGGTTATCTCGTCCCGGTGGAGCTGCCATTAAACCCACTCCTCTGCTCCACCGCTCCTCCTCTTACCTCAAACTTGCCACAAAATGTCCGACTCCTCCCTGTGTGTGCGTGTGCGTGTGTGTGTGTGTGTGTGTGTGTGTGTGTGGAGCTGCCGCCCACAGACGCCCACACAGTGATCTGTGTTACTTCATCCATCTGCGTCTGTTACTATCTGAGCTCGTTCGCTGCTCGTCTATTTTTACTCCGAGTTTCTGTTGTAACGATCGACAGCGTGGATCGAATCTTCTGTCATGACATAATAATATATTCAGGATGCACCGACTCCATCGGCCTTCAGCCAAAATGTGAACTCAGAGTATCGAGTATTGATCTGACCGACGCTCTGCTTCATTGTGTCGGAGCGAGTTTGTTTCTTCCTGCCTGTAACGTTGATGTTTCACAGGTTGAGGTCTCAGTTCACACAGCGAGAGTTTAACTGAGTAAACAGGACTCATTCTGTTTATTCCAGCCTGCCAACAGAACTGAGCAGAATAATCAGATGATGTGCTCGTTTCATCACAATATAAGCTTATAAATGATGATATTGAATTATCGCCTCAGCGTCGGTCTGAGACGGGCCTCCTCCTGATCTGCCCGGTTCATGTGAAGTTCAGGTTTTCCCGTTAATTCGTTGCTTTCTGTCTGAAGGTCACGGATCCTCTCTGGAAACAGACGGTAATGAGAGCGGAGAAAAGGCTTCTTTCTTCCCTCCGTCCTCCATCTTTCTCTCTGCCGGACAAATTAGAGCTTAACTTCATTAAAATGACTCAGTCTGATTGCATGAGAGCCGAGCTTCGCCTCCCTCAATGTGTTGTTGTCGGTGTCGAACGTTTCCCAGGCGTCTGGGGCGACAATCGGCCCATCTGTCTGCCCGGCGCAGACACAGTGGCCATTCAGAAATGGATATGAGGGAATAATCGTGCTGTTTATCTGAGAATATCACATTTATCCTGGAGCCATTTGGCTGCTGCCTTCAGCTCGAGTGTCGACATTTACAGTATGAGGAGGGGAAGCTGCTGTCTGCTCTCCACAGCTCCTCACACTGGTTTAATACCCAGAGGTGTTTCTGATACTCTGTCCACTCGACGGCTATCAGTGAGTGTCATCAGTGCTCAGGCCCTGAAACTCCAGTTACCTGCCCGATGTAGAGGTGGAGAGACGAGTAGCAGAGCCTGAAGTTTAATCTGCACCGACGCTGATGTCAGTAAACAGTTTGTATCCAAGAAGGCAGAAAAAGGGCTGCGGTGGTGAAACATACTGCAACTGCAGCTTACAGCTTCTGCAAAAATTAAAACAGCGTTGCAGCATCCTCCTGAACACCTGAAGTAGCTGTGGACTGAAAAAAATAAAACCATACTCCAAAACTACATTAAAACTTTGCCGAATTAGCTCGGTGTCGTTCCTGTTAGCAGTGAACCTGTGGATGTACAGACAACTGTCACTGGGTCACTGTGATACTGAAGGAAACTTAAAAACGTGATGTTTCTAAGGCAGGTTCTGCACATGTGAGGAGCGACTTTTTTAAGGATTTCTAAGCAGAATTACGGAGTCTAAAAATGAAAAAACAAATGTCGAACAGGATGAAGTGATGACATTTATACGTTCAAAGTCGACTTAACTGTGACCTCATGACACTCAACGCCACAGCTCAGGAGCAGAACCTTGATGATCCGCGGAGGAAAGGTGGTGATTGTAGTGAAGTCCAGCCTCGCAGTCGGGTTTAGGAAGCTCTGTGCTGAAGTCGCGGACGTGCTTCTTTATTGATCAGAGCGTTATCAAAAGCACAACAGGAAAAATCCATGTAGTGATTTCAGTTTCACCTCAGATGCACCACCCGACCACGTCACGTGGACTTTACTGTACATCCAGAACATGTTGACCTCTGTTGGACCTTCTGACGACACAGAAACTGAGCTCTGAGACTTCATCAGCACACAAACACTCCTCTAAATAAAGATCTGGGGGGATTTCCACTTTAAACCTTCAGAGTTTGTTCATCTGCACGTTCTGCAGAATAGAAAAAAAAACCCAGCGGGCCACGAACAGCACCGGGTCTGTGCCTCCATTCATCTGTGTCCTCCACCCCGTCTGTCGGTGCAGAGGGAGGAGAGGCTGTTTGTTTGAACAGGAGGAGAGCGGCCGGGCGGGAGGCTGTTCTTGGCTGCAGGCTTCAGTTGCATAATGGCAGGAAGAAGGCAGTGGGAGAGTCGGGCCGGGGAGCGAGGGGAGGACGGGGTGAGAACGAGGGGGAGGACGGGGTGAGAGCGAGGAGCGTGAGGAGGAGGAGGAGGAGGAGGAGGAGGAGGAGGAGGTCCAGAGTGAAACCTGTGATTTGTTCCTCATTACCAGGGTCTGGGACCTGAACTCCAGCATGCTTCACACAGTTTACTCCCAGAAACCAGCCTGTAATCTTCTTATCAGTGTGTTTGGACTGAACCCGAGACTCTGGGCTGGTTCTGCAGCGTACAGTACTGAAGTGAGATGACAGGTGTGCGTGTGTGAAAGTAAATATTTAAGCATTCCTCAGATTCTCAGCAACACTTTGATGAACTGTCCGGATGATTTACAGCAGCAGCAGAGGCTCATGGGAAGTGTAGTGTGTCGAGACATTTATCAGGTTTACAAGATTAATATGTTGGTTTGTGATCAGATTTTTCAGTGTTACGTTTATGAATTTGTTTATGTAATAACTGTGGTACAATATTTATTTAATCTTATAAGGTAACGCCACACTGTACCTGAGATCACCTGTATTTAGATAAACGTTAACTAACTGAGGAAGAGGAAGAAAGAGAGGAAGAGGAAGAAAGCTGTCGGATGAAACACTGAAACATTTGCTGCATTCTGTGCGTGTGTGTGTGTGTGTGTGTGTGTGTGTGTGTGTGTGTGTGTGTGTGACATCACCATTTCCTGGTCGAACAAAGGGTGGCATGTGTCCTCGACTGTTACTGATGGAGGGGACACACACACACACACACACACACACACACACACACACACACACACAGAGCACTCAGAACCCTCATTGATAATTGATAGATGGTATGCAGCTGCATGTTAGCTGTGTGTGTGTGTGTGTGTGTGTGTGTGTGTGTGTGTGTGTGTGTGTGTGTTGTATCTACATCATGGATTTATATGTGTGAGTGTTTTTAACAGTTCAGAAACTGTATATAGCTTTAGATTAATGGTGCAGGGTGTGTGTGTGTGTGTGTGTGTGTGTGAACATGCAGCACACGCCTGCCTGCACACACGCATGAACACACTAACATGAAGAGATGATTAATTCATGGAGAAGTTATGAAATATGGATCCACAGAAACACAAACACACACACACACACACACACACACACACACACACACACACTGCAGCTTCGATAAAGTTCAGTCAAATTCAAATTTCACATAAAAACACACAGAACAACTTTAAAGTGCTGCAGTTAAAAACATGTTTTCACTCTGCAGCACATTTCCTGTTAATCTTTATATTTATACAACACGTCGTAACAAGGCGCCTGACGACGGGGCAACAATGAGCGTGTTCGTCGTAAATCTTCGGATCGAGCAGCAAAATCAAATGTCATGATGTTTCTGACCAAATGCCTTCATAACAATACTGCAACAATATTGTAGGACGACTGTTGTACTTTCACAAAACCAGTTGTAGTTAAAGACGAGTTCAGAAACTGACGTGACTTTAGTGTGACGAGCCTTTAAAACCAGGACAAGACAACATTACATTTACATGTTTCCATGAGCTGTTCTGATCGAATGGACTCGGCTACGTAAAGCGCTGGTCAGAGGATGACGCTGTAGGCTACGTGGCTACGTGGCTACGTGGCTACGGAGGTAAACAGGCTGGTGGTTGTCTTCAGGAGTTACTGTCCACAGGGCGAGCTGTGATTCTTGCACGTCAGCCAGTATCGGTCGTGTTGCCTGCTGTCTGGAGACGACAAAGAAATGCAACGATGATAATGCAGACAGGAAACAGCTGATCAGTCATGTGACAGTGGAAACAGCTGATCAGTCGCGTGAGCCGAGCGTCAGAGACGTCCAGACTCGCTCCACCTTCTGCTTCTGTTTTCTGACATCACACCACGACGCTAACCTCCATTTTGTTTACGTCCAAATAATGATCATAGAAGAAAGACAGTTTTTATTGACGTTTACAAAGAGTTACAAACATCAGCTGCAACGTATCAGATACTTTTTCTCCGTCTTTAATTTTGAGGTTAGAGTCAGAACTCAAATGTCCCTCGTCCCCTTCCGTACATTATAAAATGTCAGTAGATGTCTGGTTCTTTGTCTGAGCTGAGTTCTGGTCTGGTTCTTTGTCTGAGCTGAGTTCTGGTCTGGTTCTTTGTCTGAGCTGAGTTCTGGTCTGGTTCTTTGTCTCAGCTCAGTTCAGCTCCTCTGAAGAAAACAGCTCGCCTGAGTGAGTAAATGTGACCTCATGACTTATTGATGTGAGCAGCAGCTCAGCTGTGAGGACGTGAGGCTGCTGCACTCTGGTTCCTACCTGATCTGATCTGGTTTGGTTTGGTTTGGCTCGGTTCAGTTCAGTTCGGGTCAGTTTGAAGTTACGAGACGTGTTTGAGATGGAGGAGGAGGAGCACACGTCTGGAAATCAAAGTGACAGAAAGACAAAAGAGCAGCAGAGAAACAACCTGCATCAATCACTGCAGAGACTCGACCATCACTTCACTGTGATGAGCCTTTAACACCAGAACCAGAACCAGAACCAGACAGCACTGATGACATGTCACGATCCCAGAATGCATCACTCTTGTGAACCCGGTCCCCTGTGACAGACTGTGTGGTGAGAGGAGGGTCAGAGGTCAACGAGCCGCTGGAGGGTGGATCTCACACACACACACACACACACACACACACACACACACACACACACACAGTGAGACACACACCACATTACACAACAGTACAGTACAGTACAGTGTGTGTGTGTGTGTGTGTGTGTGTGTGTGTGTGTGTGTGTGTGTGTGTGTGTCTGTGTGACTCTTATAAAACAGTTGGTGGATGACGACTCTGCTGCTCTGGCGGCCATGTTGGATCGAGAGCAGCAGGAGAAGGGAGTATAACCCTGGTTTACATTACCCACAATGCAACTTTGCCACTGAGTGACATCACTGGAGGAGTTTTATCAGATAACACGCAGTCGTCCTCCTCAACATGTTTCGGGTCGGCTCTGATCCGGATGTGATCAGAGATAAAATCAGTGTATCAGCTGATGTAAACATTGTTTGCAGTGAAGTGAGAGTTTATAATGTCAGTAAACTTATAGTAAATATCACAGTAAACTTCTGTCGTGTGGACCGAGCCCTGGCGGACTTCTGTCGTACGTACCGTGATGCGTTCACTGTCATCAGGTCCAGTCTGTGAGTGTGTGACACTGATAGACGGTCTTAAAGATACGATAATAAAATCTACAACCTTTACTTCTACATGTTTCTGTTTCATGATGTGGTTGAATTTTATTTCTGGCCGAGACAATTCAAGTAATGTTCACACATTCGCTCCCCGAGCGTCTGCGGACGGTCCTACTGGACCGGATCAATTGTGGGTTTCGCTAATGACCAGAAAGTGACGATGACCTGAAACTCTTTCATGGTTAAAGATGTCGTTGTTTCATATTTTCATAGACGAGTTTTTATAAAAGCAGCTGAAAGAGTAAAAATCCCAGTTTGTGATCGTCTGATTTCATCTCCAGATGTTTGATCTGGATCCATCGTGTGGATGATGTCATCACATCGCTGATATCAGCCATTAGTTACTGTGATTGGATCTGTGTGTGTGTGTGTGTGTGTGTGTGTGTGTGTGTGTGTGTGTGTGTGTGTTCATCAGGGTTCACTGACTGTTGTCACGTCCGGGCTCCACCTGATCCAGAGATCCGGGCCCGGCTCGTGTGTTCTGACCAGATGGAAAACTTCATGTCTCAGTTTTTCCTCTCTCTCTCTCTCTCTATTCACACATGTGCTCGTTCGCCCTCTCTCTCCTCGCAGCCAGCTCTGATGTGTGATCTCATCCCCTCCGACTGCTGACACATTCCTCCGCTTTCAGCCTTTTATACGCTCACTCTTTTGTCATCTGTGTGTGTGTGTGTGTGTGTGTGTGTGTGTGTGTGTGTGTGTGTGTGTGTGTGTGTGTCAGTGTGTGTGTGTTGGCTCTCCTCTCACATGACGGAGCAGAGAGGCCCCGGAAACTGACTGAATGGTTTTATCTCATCCAGCTTAAGACCTGGATAGAGACCTGTGTGTGTGTGTGTGTGTGTGTGTGTGTGTGTGTGTGTGTGTGTGTGTGTGTGTGTGTGTGTGTGTGTGTGTGAGATCAAATAGCAGCTTCACTTTATAATGTGGTGGGTTTAACTGTTTCACCATCTGTTTTAAAGGTTAATTTCAAGATTTAAAAATACATTAATTGTCTTTTTAAAACACGACTGTGCAGTTAAAGTGTCTCTGTGATCATAATTCCCTGAGCTACATAAAAAACAGAAACCAGGAGAGTCCAGATACGTTTTGGGTCAAAAACAGATAAAATGTTTAAAATGTGTTGAAAACTTTATTTAATTGATGTGTAATGAAATCTGAGATGGAGATCATGAACATGGCCGCCTGTGAACTCCTCGAGGCTCTGACAGATGAACAGCCAGCGTTTTGACTGTTGTTCGTTGCTTTATAAAAACAAAGATCATCAGTAAAGGTTGTTGTTTCCTTCTGATCTGTTGTTGCAGAGTAAATTAATAAGTTACACGTCTGCACTTTAATCTGACTCCAGTTCAGTTCAACAGATTTCAGATCTTCACGTTCGAGTTTCATCAGCTTTTATTTTGTAAGCGAAGCGCTCAGATTTCTGGGACAGGCTTTTATTTTTGTGTCGTGATCGACTTCTCTGATTGATCCGTGCTCCAGCTGTGTGTGTGTGTGTGTGTGTGTGTTGTGATGATGCAGCTGTGGATTGTGTGTCAGCTCTGCGTCGCTGTTCGTCCTCTGACAGAAGGACGGACGGACGCCGCAGCTCCACGTCACCTCGACCTCCAGAGACGAGACCTGATCCTCAGAAACATGAAGTTATCTGATCGAGATGATCTGCTGATCATAAAACAGTCCGAATGTTTGGATCTGTGTTCAAACCGCTGCAGAGATTAATAATGGTGTCTGCAGTAAACAGGACGAGGAGGGAAGTTTGAAACATTAACGCTTCATGTTTTACTTTAATCTGCAGCTGCTCCGGCTTCTTATCTTTTAAAGGATTATTGTGGTTATTCAACATTTTGGTCATTTTTGTAAACAAGCTGGATGTTCAGACTCACTTCCTGCTTCGACTGTCTGCAGCTGCTTTGAAAGTTTTCCTGAACAGCGAGGTCGTTTTGTTTTGTGTCGTCCTCCTCGTGGCTTCGTGTCCCAGCGGGAGCGTCTCCTGATGTTGTTGCTCAGATTGTTTATTTGATCGTTTCTCTTTGATTTCTGTGTTTCTGTGGTTACGTAGTTAAATCCTTCTGTTATTTGTTGACTTTGTCGCGCTGTAGATCGTTTTATTTTGAAAAAGTTGACAGGATGCACTACGATGTCCCGCTCTCTGACTTCCTGTCACTTTTAAATTAAATAATTTTATTGGCAATCGGAAAAGTAAAATGCAGATAATTGGCCATATGACAGATATCTGGGAAAACCAGATAATTACAGATGATTTATAACGAGAGTGACCAAACAGATGTTCCCTCAGAGAGACGATCACAGAGAGCTCAGAAACAAAAACAGGGCTGATCTCATGGTGGTCGGTGGATCTTCACCCCGAGAGGACGAGACTGAAACAATGAATCTGCTCGTTCTGTGACTTTAAACAATTAGCAGCTCTGAAGTTAACGAGATGAGTTCACAGCAGGAGACTGGGCTGTGTGTGTGTGTGTGTGTGTGTGTGTGTGTGTGTGTGTGTGTGCTGTCAGTCCATTGCCTCATTGATTTATCAGTGTAACCATGGCAACCGCTAAACGCATTTAGCAGTTAACCTTCCCAGATAACCTGATTAAAGGGAGCGGAGGGAGGCGCCGGCTGTCCTGCAGTCGGACCGACAGGATGCTCTCTCTCACGTTCAGTCACCAGAACCTCCGGCCCGCTTCGCCGCAGCAGAGCGAGCAGGACTTCTTCTGGCCCGTGAGCAGGTTTTCCATCCCTCTCTGACTGCGGCAGAGGCTGTGGGAGCGCAACAGGAAGCTCAGCGAGTGTAAAACTCTTCAGTGTGCTGATGCTTCGTCTCGCAGTAATTACACAGGAAGAGGCTGAACTCAGCGACTCTTTTGTCTCTGTGACGCTTTTCATGTGTCACTTTGTCTTTTCTCATAACAAAGCTGACGCAGGAAGAAAATAACACGTCTGTAACAATCGCTGTCAGAACACAGAGGGTTCAACAGGAAGCGGAAAAAAAACCACTGCTGTAGCTCCGACAAGTTTAATGTGACGGTCAGAGAGACAGCAGGTCACCTGAGACCAGCAGCGTCCTCACTGGACCTGCTCTCACCTGACATCAGCATCCTCAGTGTTTCTGCTCAAAGACAGAAAGAAGTTCATGAGGAACATCTGCCGAATTTACAAGAAGGAACAAATAATGAAGAATCAGTCAGAGAGTCAGTTTATAAAGTGTCTCCAACTCAACAACTCACTAAACTGAGCGTTTTTTAAAGGGAGTCTGGGGACTTTCTCCTTTCTCCATCAGTACAGCATCGGAGCTGATGGATTCATGTTTCTGTGTCTGTTTCTGTTATAGTGAATATTCTTGATATTAATCGAGCGTAGCTTCATCAGAGATGATCACACAGAGCAGAGCGCTGCAGATGAATGCAGCCTCTTCACTCGCAGTAAAACAGTTTTTATGATCCACATGTGAGCGTGAATCGACCTCCTACATCTGCACTGCGACAGACCCGCACCCGTCCCGTCTCTGCTTCCTGTCCCCGTCCTCTCGCAGAGACTCTGAGTCCGTCCCTCCGGCTCTGTGTGGACGGCAGCGTCCTGATGCCGTTTGAGTGGGACGGTGTCGGGTCAGATAGCTGCTGCTGCCCTACATGGCTGTGTGTGGCCTACATTACACTGCAGAGAGGAGCTGATGGATGACTCGCTCCTCCAACACACACTCACATGTCCTAAATATACACTCACACCTGTGTGTTGTCTTTAAAGAAGCACTACAGTGAAGGTGGAGGCGACCTTGGACAGAAGTGTGTGTTACACACAGACGCAGCGTGATGACACAGCAAGAGTGAGGAGGCTCAGAAGATCAGCCATCTATTGTCGGGTCGGGTCGGGTCGGGTCTCAAGTTAGAGAAAGGTCTGGCTGCACAGTGTCGCTGCTAAATAGTGTCAGGCGGGACTTGTCTTGCTCGTTGACAGTTGAACCCCGACATTCAAATCCCTGCAAAGGAAAAGAAAAGCTAACGGCTTCCTACAGTTAGCATGCAGGCTGCTAGCTCCCAGGTTGTTGTTGTTTCCCATAGCGACGGGGATTTTAAAAAAGGTAACGTGCAGATAGAGTAGGGACGGAGAACACCACCTGATAACCTCAGTCCACCTCCCTGACGTTCAGACTGTAACTCCCAAATCAGCCTGTAAGAAAAACAAAGTGGTCAGAAAGAGGTCGTCCGTCAGGTTCCTGCTGATCAACACCGGCTGCCTGCGTGATCGTCTTTCTTCACCTGTCAGACTCCCATGTAGTGAAACAAATGATGGACGAACACGGTGACAGTGACAGCTGCCGTCATTTTAAAGACGTGATGATTCAGTTTGTGTTGAAAATGTTTGTGAGTCTTCATGAAGATAAAATGAGTCCGTCGTCTTTATGAGACACTTCAGAAGCTCGCAGAGGCTTTTATTATCTGAATACGAGCTGTGCGTGTCTGTGTGTGTGTGCATGTATGTGTGTGCAGGTGAGAGTGGCGGCTGCAGTGTGAAGGCGGTTCGGCCTGTGTGGGAGTTTGAACGCTGCTCGGGCCTGGTTGGTTGCCATGGTGTTGCCATGGTGAACAATTGATACTCGAACGGTAAAAAGCTCAGAGAGAGACGCTGAGATCTGACAGGACGTCTCTGCTGCACAGATCCAGTCTGTATTCTCTTTATCACAGTTTGAAGTCTCACGTCCTGGTTTCTTCTCCTCGAGCTCTGGACGTCTGTTCCTTCTTCTGACAGCTGACATCACTTTGAAGAGTCACAGTCGAGGTCGTCTTCACAGCTGTTCTTCACTTCATTCAGTCCATCTCGTCTTTCTCTCACTGGTCTGTTTCATGTCGGGTCAAAGCCAGAAGCTTCCCGGTCGATGATCTTCTTCCAGTTTGAAATATGAAGTTAAAAACAAGAAAATACAAGAAACAGTAAAAACAGTAAGATGGAAAGAAATGTAGGAAGAAGAAGAGAAGAAGAGGTGCGATATAGAGGCGTCATGATACACTGATATTAACTATGATTATCTTCATAAGCGTGTAAACAGTCCAGCAGTGACTAAAAGCTCCAGTTCCAGGCCGACCCGACCCGACCCGACCCGACCTGTTCCGTCAGTATTTGACGAGTTGGGAACGAGACTCAAAAATCAACTTTCCATTTCTGTTTCTTTCCATCGACTCTTTGTTATTGTAGTTATCTACGACCCTCGAGCCTCCAGGAGGAGCTCCACGCTGTAACGTTCAGGCCGACACTGGTAATGACATCATCACGAGACGCTCTGCGGCCCAGAGTGACTTTTTGTGTTGTGAGTGTTTGTGGTGATGATGATCTTTATTTTGCCGCTGAGCGCCAGTTTGCAGCGTTTCCACTCAGGTTTTCAGATTAAATTCTCAGAAACACAGTAATTATTTTTCTACAACATGTAAAGAACAAAGTCGCAGAGAAACTCGATGTAAAGTGAATTATTTCCGTGTAGTTTCACGTCTTCAGAGATGGTGTTGATCTGAGAAGGTCGTCCTCTTTGTTCTCGTCTCTTCTGCGTCTCTGTAATTTGGCTTCACTGTCAGAGAAACTTTCTCTTTTCTTCTGAAGCTCCAGCCGAGTCTCTTTGTGCCGCTGTCGGCAGCCTGACGAGTGGGCTCCCACACGCCGTGCATGCTGGGACAGCGGTTACCATGGAGATCTGCAGTTTGGACTTGATAATGCCTTTTTTTTTTTTTTCACTGCGGACTCACAGAGAGAGAAAAGATGCAACATGATTCACTTCAGATGATAATGAGAGTTTACACTGCAGCAGCTGCAGACGGACCGACAGTCACATCCTGTACAGCAAATAACAAGATACTACTGTCATTAATAATAATAATACTACTGCTCCTCATGTCCATGTCTTCTTCATGGATCATCAGCGGGTGGCTTCAGTCTGTTAGCATGATAGCATCGATGTTGGTAGCTGTGGTTGGTAACTTTACTCTAGAAGCACTTCTCTGGAAATCCTGTCAGCAGTCGGTGAATCAAACAAATCCAGTTTCTGTGTTTCGGCCTGTGCACTCAGTGTGTAATGTTTTTTATCGTGACTCAGTAGAAACGTTGCCCTTAAACCAGCTCAGATGTTTAGCGTTAGCTTAGGCTAGTTAGCTCCAGCTAATGAAATCTTCTAGCGACAGTCGTCCTGTCAGCTGACACGTACATGTATGTGGTCGTCGTCTAAAAAAGGAGACTTATGTAGACTCTCTACTTCAGGAGGTCAATCGTCGCCCTAAAAAGTCACTTTCTGGCAATAAATGTACTTAAATATCTAAAATAACATTTTATTTTTATATACTGTTTTATTTGACGATTATTGATCTGATATTTTGCCTTTTCTGATGATCAGAATCAGTGTTTTCCTTGTTTTTATCTGATTGATGAGAAGATAAATTAATTAAAAAATGTTCCACTTTGGCTCAGATGCAGCGTGTAATCTGTAAAGTAACTAGTAACTAAAGTAATCAGATAAATGTTACAATATCTGCTTCCAAAATGGAGTAGAAGTATAAGTAACATGGTACTTGAGTAAATGTACTTAGTTACATTCGCGCTGCAGTTACAGCGCTCTGATAAAAAGTGATTAATACATTTTAATTGAAGAAGATTAAAAAGTACAGCGTGTTCAGAGCGACGGGGAGGAGGGAGGGGGGAGAGCTCTCAGCTGATTGTAGTGAAGTGAAGGATGCTGGGAGGTGAGAGAGGTGGGAGGACGGCGTGGGCGAGGGATGGAGAGGAGAGAGAAGATCCACGTGAGCTCAGAAATCATAAAGTCTGAAATGATTTTTATCACGTCCACTTTAACACGACCCCAGAACTGAACAAAACGCTCTTTGCTATCTGACGTGAACGTCTCTGGACGACGACGATGGTCGACCGGTCGTCAGCGACTCTCCTCTCTGAGTTTCTCTTCTTCTTCTGTCTCCTGTATCATCCTGTCATCATCTTCTTCTTCTTCTTCTCTGTCTCTATTTCTGTCCTTCCTGTTTTCGACGTCTCTGCTCCGTATCTCTCCGTCCTCCTGCTATAAATATCTCTCCTGCTGGCTTTACCACATGGACTCACCAGTAACCAGTCATTTCCCCCTCTCTCTCTCTCTCTCTCTCTCTCTCTCTCTCTCTCTCTCTCTCTCTCTCTCTCTCTCTGCATGCTCTCTCGCCCTTCATGCATACATGACATCATACTTTCAGGTCGGGCGTCTCCTCACCAGGACAGTTTAAAGGTCCAGTGCGTCAGTTTTCTCCCCTGTGGTTGCTGCTAAAAATGCTAAAATGCTGAAAGCTCGGTAGAGGTAGAAACACGGAGGACTTTTAGGAGGAGGAGCCACTTTAAAGCTGCAACGGTTAGTCGTTTAATCGATTAATGTATCGAAAGAAAATTAGTCTGCAACTATTTTGATAATCGATTCATTGTTTTACTTGTTTTTTTTTAACACAAAAAACAGTCAGACATCTTCTGTCTCCTGCTTCTTAAATGTGAGGATTTTCTATTTTTCTTCATCATTTCTGACAGTAAATGAAAAGTGTTTGTGTTTTAAGATTTTCACAATATCGAATATTGAACTATTTATACTATTGATACTGCTAATCAACATAAAATACAAATAAAATAAACTTAAATACTATAATTGTAGCCTATAAGCTCTATTAAGCTCTTTTAGCCTCTTTTAGCTGCTAGTTTTGGTGTGTTTAGTGTTTCCAGCAGCTGTTGTCATCAAACAAACACTGATAATATACGACAGTACAGTATCTAGTATCTGGACTGGCTGGTGAACATGTCGGAGCGTTCAGCAGCTGAAGAGACGGATGTTTCCCTCAGGAGGCGGTGGAGACCAAAAACAGAGCTAAAAGAGACACGAACTCGGCTTCAGTGTTTGATCTGTAAATAACAACTTAAATACTTTCAGATGTTTGTGAAGTTGATTTGCAGCTTTACGACATTTACAAAGCAGAAACACTGAAACACTTTGTGGTTTCGTCGGAGTGAAGCTGCTGCTCTGCTTCAGATCTGTGGGTGGTGAAGACGTCACGCTCGGCTCTGATGACCGTCGATCAGTTTCTGATTTAAATTATAAACTGATTTGTTGTTAAGACGAAGAATCAGTCGGTAATTCAAAGAGTAAAAGTGTCAGAGAGTGACACACTTTCCAAAATCTGTGTGTGTGTTGTCATGACTCCGTGCCCAGTGTGTGTGTGTGTGTGTCCATGTGTCTGTGTGCTTTATTGCTTCTGAATGAGTGCACATTGTGTTAGCTTCACTCTGGCAACACACACACACACACACACACACACACACACACACACACACACACACTCCTGTCAGGGTCCCAGTGGTAGCGTATTTTTAGCGTAGCAACACAAGCAGCTCCAGCCTGACTGGTTGTTGAGCTGCAAGTGGGTGGCAGCAGGCGCGCGCACACGCACACACGCACACACACACACACACACACACACACACACACACAGTATATCAGCGTGTGTGTTCCTGCGTCCTTCCAGAAAAACAGAGTTTCGGCTCTGCAGAGGAGGATAAAAAATCTCATTGGTCGATTTAAACGTCAGTGGGCGGAGCCTCAGAATGAAATCATTGCTGGGGGACGGCTGCAGCCAATCAGTGAACAGATCTGAGTTTTCTTCTTTTCACACAGACGAATCAATAATCTCTGACTCTACGTCTGTTTTTTATAGTTTTTATAGTTGTTTTCTTTGTTGATCGATCAATCACAGTTTGAATCAATCACTGAGATGATGTCATCATTTTCCCTGAACGTGAAGACAGAAGAACAGCTGATCGGCACATTTGAGGAGCTGAAACCAGCACATTTTAATCATTTTTGCAGCTCTGATTTTCACTATTTATTGATTATTTATTCTGATTGATAAGTCAAATTGAGGACAGGACAGCTCAGTGACGATTTCTTTAGTTTAGGTTCTTGTGAGTGAACGGTCTGAACCGGACCTTCAGTCCGTCAGCATCATGTTCTGCAGTGAAACTGTTGGATCACGACACGTTTAAAACCCCAGGAGAAGAAGAAGAAGCAGGTTGAGGCTGAGATGTGACCGGGCCGCTGCAGCCGTCTCTCTGTGTGTTTGTGTCGAGTCACGGTGCCGCGTGCTGACTGCAGGATCCAAACAGACCGGTGCTGCTGAGTCGTGCTGCTGACTCCGACTGTTTACCTGCTGTTTGTTCAGACTGGTTCAGGGGCGGCGAGCCCGCTGAGAGGAACAGTCGGTAAAAAGCCACAGCGAGTCTGAATCTGATCACAAACAAAACTGATTTACAGGCGAATTAATCCACATTTTAATTAAACTTAATCTTATTTATCTAATTGATCTTAAACTGTGGACACTGATGGAGATATTCCAGTTTGCTGAACAACAAAATGACTTTAAAGTGAAACATTTTGTGTTGTAAGATCATTTGAGACAAAAGATTATCTTCAAACACAAACACGCTTCATGTTTCGCCTCCTGAACACGACCGCATCATTAATACAGACTTTAACTTCACATCAGTCTGATCCTCTTCAGTTAATGGGCTCAGAATTAACTATTTATTGATCATTTAATAAATTATGATCATTATGAATTATCTATGTGGTCTTACCTGCTGCCTGTGATCATTTAATGTTTGTCGGTTTGGTTCCTGAACGCCTCACAGCTCTGAGGCGTGTGTGTGTGTGTGTGTGTGTGTGTGTGTGTGTGTGTGTGTGTGTGTGTGTGTGTGTGTGTGTGTGTGTGTGTGTGTGTGTGTGTGTGTGCAGTAACGTGTTGTGACCAGTAGGAGGCAGCGCTCTCTCAGTTTACAGACAAAGGAAGAGGCTGAGACGGCCTGCAGCCAATCAGAGAGCAGGGTGGTGGTCACATGGCGTCCACAGCAGAGCAGCCTGCAGCTGTCTGACTGTCGTCACATCGTTTCCCTCCAGTTTTAACTTCAACACAGCAAAGTTCAGAGTTTGTGTATCAGTGAGTGGGTGGACTGAAGTCTGACTGTTTACAGGCAGTAAATATATTTAACACTTTTTATAACTGGACGTACTTTAAGCCACAAAAGCAGCTTCAGAACAGAACAAATCAAAACATTAAAGATCTCAGTGACGAAACAAAAACTACAGACAGTTTTTTGTATTAAGTATATATAATATTTGTTGATTGTTTACAGGATCCACATTAACCTTCATCATGTCGGACAAACTGACGATAAATTAAAACAAAACAAACGACTTCCACGTTGTTGGTTGTGAGTTCACACTGTGGTCTCAGTCTGAAGTCCAGCAGCAGCTGTGTTCTGTCCCGTAGAACAAACACCATGAGGAACCCATTAAACATCTGTTGTGTTGTCTTGTAGTTTACATCCTGGAAGCACAATACAAAAATCAGCTGTGGACGTTTTGGAGATGTTTAGTTTAGTTCTTCCTGAAGCCTCAAACGCTGGAAATCCTGTTTTCACTGAGCCCGATCAGAACCGACACGACCGCACACGCTGCCTCAACTCAGCTGTCGCAGAAAAAGAGACGCAGAGATGTTTGTGTTGCAACAACGTGTCTGAAGAGGTGTCGAGAAGAGGCCGGATGAAATGTGTGAAGGTGCTCTTTAAAGGAACAGTCCGCTCAAAAATAAAAATCCAGGTGTACGCCTCAGAGGCTAACGCTTTTAGCTTAGCAGAGAGTGTAGATAACATGTTATCGGATCAGTTCGGGCTTCAGGAGACTCTGATCGCACCTGACGAGCTGTGTGATGTTTAAATTCTTCTCTTGTTGCAGATGTTGAGCTGCTGTTTGTGTCCGTCTGAACGTCTTCACAGTGTTGATGAATCACACGATGTTGGACCGTCCACTGACCCTCTCCTCTCTCTGTGTTTGAATCTCTGCAGGTTATTGGACGATCTTCTCGGCCCGCCAGTCCGAGCCGGTCTGACAGCGTGTGTGAGTGTGTGTGTGTGTTCGAGGGTCCCGTCGCTAACGGCAGCAGGCGGCAGCAGGTGGAAGGACTCGAGGGCGGCGGCGGGGGCGGAGTCGCGGCCAGGTCAAGATGACGTCGGTAGCGGCGGAGTTCGAACACATGGAGATCCAGCAGCAGTACAACGATGGCGTCAACAACCGCTGGGACGCCGACGACTGGGACAACGAGAACAGCTCGGCCCGGCTGTTCGAGCGCTCGCGCATCAAAGCCCTCGCAGGTAAGTGGACGCGTGATTGGACGGATGATGCTCATGTTTCTTTTCATTTTGAGTCCAGTGAACCAGATGAGCTGTGTGAGAGTCAACAGGACGACTCGCTGTAATCCAGGATCAGTTGTTTTGAGGAAAACATCAGAACCGTGACGTCTCTGTTGTCGTCCAGAACTCTGGTCTTTGTTTTGGCTCCGTCCTGTTTTTGTGTTGACTCAGCGGGAGTCCGGACGGTTTCACAAACCTCGAGGTCTCAGAGTTCGTGTCAACACACAGAACAATGAAGCGTCTCAGAGCAGAAAGCAGCAGCTTTAAAATCTCTATTTCTGTGTGAGAATGAAATGGAAACCTTTGATTCTGAGTCCGTTTGTGATGGTGAGCCTTCGTTGTCTGATGTCAGACAGTTATTGACACTCACACCTGTTAATAATAAGTAATAATAAGAGTAACCGAGTGCTAACGAGGCTCATTAACGAGCTCCAGACTGGAGGAGTTAAACACCTCCGGCCTCTTTTACACCGTCTCGTATCAGGATAAAACCCAGCTGTGATATTTGAGTTTGTTGTTGGTCACAAGTCTGATCTCAGTTTTTTGGTCTATGTGTGGTTCTGGTTCAGTCCTCCTCCGGTTCAGAAGGAGGCACTGATGCACCTCTGATAAGATAAAACACCAGAAGAAGAAGAAGAAGACTGTGGTATAAAGTTACATAATGAAGTATTTTTAGTAAGTTGAATTACTACAAGGTAGAAGTGTGTGTGTGTGTGTGTGTGTGTGTGTGTGTGTGTGTGTGTGTGTGTTACAGTAACTCTAGCTGTCTCTCCGCCTGCTGTGTTCACCCTGATGGCCGACTCTCACACTTCACTAAATAATTCACTCCAGTGTTAAATATGCAGCAAGACGCTGATGGTGTGTGTGTGTGTGTGTGTGTGTGTGTGTGTGTGTGTGTGTGTGTGCTTTTAAAGGTTTGGAGGCGGAGCTTGTGTTTCCTGATGGCGTCTCTGTTGACAGAAGTGATCTGTGGTCATCTTGTACGATGAACAGACACTTTCAGCTCAGACAGATAATCAATAATTACCTGTTTCTCAGAGCTGATACCAATAAGATGATCAATAATTTCACATATTTGTATTTTAAATAAAGTTCCTGACCTGTAATTTGTGCTCACGTGAGGCTCAGATGTGGTGAGCAAAGATGGAGGATTTAATACTGCGATCGTATCGTCGTCATCTTTGTCTTCGTCTTCTTCGTCTTCGTCTTCGTCTTGTTTATTGACGGACCACAAACCAGCCTCACAGCGTCACACTGCCACCTGCTGTATTGGAGTGTGTACGCTGATCATGTGAAGTTAGATTCACTGACAGCCTGGTTTTTATTTAAATGTGCTGATTAGTGTGGACGCTGCCTTTCTTCTTCTCCTCCTCTTCGTCTGTCAGCCTCTTCCTGTTCATGCTGAGCTCAGCAGGCCGGAGGATGTGTGGTGACATTGAGTCAGTGTGTATTTGATACAGGCAGAGTGTGTGTGTGTGTGTGTGTGTGTGTGTGTGTGTGTGTGTGTGTGTGTGTGTGTGTGTGTGTGTGTGTCCTTGTCCTCCATCTTTTGATTACGAATGGACTCTTTGTTTCTGCTGTTAATGAGCCGACGGCCTCATCAGCAGAGCACTAAGAACTTCACGACCCGTTCGTTATAAAAGTAGTTGTAATGTTTTTCTTCTCTAACAAATCATTTATTTATATTTATAATTAGTTAAGAAACTGGTCCGATGTTCAAATACTGACTGATGCAGAGGAGAGGAAACAACTTCGACAATCAATTAAATTGCCGAACTTTATCTGCGTCCAGCTGCTTCATTGTGACGATCTGCTGCCTCTCTGGGTTTCATCTCTCAGCTTCCAGAACATTTCTGGGTTTTGGACCCGTCGGCTGGTCGTTAAAAAAGATCCTGAGCAGATCAGAAACACGACGGAGCGTCAGTTTGTGTCTCGGGTCATTTAAACCTTCAGCTGTAACGTCTGAAAACTGATGCTGAGAGTGTGTGTGTGTGTGTGTGTGTGTGTGTGTGTGTGTGTAAAACGCCTCCATATGATATCCTGGGAAACACAAAACCACCGGTCACCATGGAAACGCGGGCAGATCTACTTACAGTGCAGGCAGAGACAGAAGGAGTGTGTGTGTGTGTGTGTGTGTGTGTGTGTGTGTGTGTGTGTGTGTGTGTGTGTGTGTGTGTGTGTGTGTGTGTGTGTGTTACATTGACTTTATGACAAATAAAGCTGCAGTGAATTCATCTGATCTGAATCTCACAGTAACGTAAAGATCGAGTTAAAGACTTGGAGGATGTTTCTAACTCGGTGCTGACGGTGTGTTTCTGAACGAGGCCCGCTGACGTCCATCGACCTGTCAGGACTTTGTCTGAGGCCCTGAAGTGTTTCTGGTCACTCTCTGTCTTCAGAGCCGCTCAGAGTAACCTGAGAGCTCTTAGAGGAGGAAGAGGAGGCTGTGAAGGCTCAGTGCATGTCCAGTACACACCGAAATGCCTCTGATGACGCTTTTCCACCAAAATTAGCGGGTCTACACGGGTTATTGCTAGATTCCCACTTCCCGCAGGCAAGGCAGCCCTTCTGTGGTTTTTATCTGAAGCATCACGTTGTACATCACTGACGTTGTACGTCGATGATGTCACGTTGTACGTTACTGACGTCACGTTGTACGTCACGTTGTATGTCACGTCGTACGTCGATGATGTCACGTTGTACGTCAGTGACGTCACAAATGTGCCGGACACAGGGAACAACACCAGTTAAAGTAATCACAGGTGAGCAGTAGGCGGCATGAAGGTCCACGCTGGAACAGAAGAAAAAACAATAATAGACCGTATCCCAGATTTCTTTCTAATTTACGCGACACCAGGATTTTGGTAACGTGTCATCACTTCACACGACGGGAAATACATCAAACTTTAGCGTGTTCACCTGCGGTCTTAGCATAGTTGTACGTTTGGATCAAAGCCGAGCCGAGTTGATGACTGCTGACCCGGGTGTAAATACCGTGTTTACACATTCCCATTGCACACAAAAGCCCGATCTTAGCGGGTTTAAGTGGGATTTTTGACCAGCGGAAAAATGATATCAGTGTTCGGTCAGGTTTGTAGTCTCATCAACTAATTATTAAAATGAATAGTTCCTCATTTAATTCAAAGTTTTAGACCATAAATAAAAGTTGAGAGTTTTGGCTGCAACTAATTACTAACTATCTATTTTCATTATCATTGAATGTGCAGATAATTTTCTCTATCAATGGATTAATTGTTGAGGTAACAGAGACACAAAATCCCTCATCTTTTAATGGTATTTCAGAAAAATACATGCGGTAGTTCGAGGTAGGGAAGGTTGTTGAGTCTCATCCAAAGGACGTCAGAGTTTCAGGCTTAGACGACTCAACGATCAACTTCTTCCTCCATAATCACCTCCCGACCTTTAATGACCGAGAGACAAATACTTCTCTGATCCATTTTGAGCAGCCAACAGTCTCGTTAGTGACGTCGTCTTGTTGAACGCTCACTGAATCACTGTAGAACTGGCCCTTTACATCAGCGAACGACCAAATAACTGGCGGCCATGTTGGTGTTGGTGACGTGTGTTGACTGAGACGATGTATGACTACATGATATCTGACTTCACCTCTATAAAACATCTGAAAACTGAAAAATGTGTCAGTCACAGTTTTGTAGGAAGTCGATGTTGTCATGTGTCTTGTTTTAAATATCCAGTTTACATCAAGATGTGCAAAAACAACAGAAACTCACTTGTGAGAAGAAGGAAACGTCAGTTTTCTGTTTTGCAGCTTCAGTAAAAAAACATGTTTACGTTTCTGAAAGTGAGATTTTAAAACGGTTTCTTCTGATCTGAGTCTCGGGTGTCGTATCGCACCGGCTGGTGTTTCTGGAGGTGAAGCTGCCGGACTCAGCTGAAGTCTCTGTGTGGATTTAAAGAAGCGTATCAGTGGCTTTAAATGTCTTTGTCTTAGCGCTTATATGTTTTTTAATAATGGAGTCTGCTGTGGAGGATGACCTGCAGAGATATGAGAGCTGCACTTTAAAGGAATAGTTCAATACTTTCTGATAAACCCGTGGTTTTTACATTCCTGTTAATAGTTCACTGACTTTTCTCTGTTATAAATCATTAAATCGGTAATTCACAATGTCGTCTTGGGAACTTGTAAACGAGATTGTAAAGACTAAATGAATCGATTGATTGAAAAACTCATCAATATTCAGTTCAGAAATAAACTGCCTGGAGGTAACGGATCAAACATCTGATCGAGAGCACAAAGTCAGAGGCAGTTTTTAAAGTCACTTTAAGTTTTCAGTTGGTTTGAAGTAACTTGGACGTTAATAAGTGATTAATAAGTACTGGTGAGTACTTGTATTTGCAGTATTTTGAGTATTTGGATCTATATCGAGCAGACGAGTTTTATAAAAGCTGGACTGAAGCTTTAAAGTGAGGACGGCTCAGTCAACCGCTCAATAATTAGAACCAGGAACGGTCCAGGTTCCCCACAGAGAGGACACACACACACACACACACACACACACACACACACACACACACACACACACACACACACACACACACACACACACACTGGGAGTCACTTCCTGTTCAGGGGAGCAGATGGAGGAATGCTGGGAATGTTGGTGTGTCTGTTGTTTTAATGTTTTCTGAATGTTTGTGGTTTTAAAAATATCAGAAAGTGAAAGTGAAGAAGAAGAAATATCTTCTTCTTTCTTTCTTTCTTTCTTTCTTTTATATTTTTACGATGAGCACCAACCCTACACAT
Organism: Pagrus major; assembly: GCF_040436345.1. Taxonomy (NCBI): domain Eukaryota; kingdom Metazoa; phylum Chordata; class Actinopteri; order Spariformes; family Sparidae; genus Pagrus; species Pagrus major. The sequence goes on from NC_133229.1 coordinate 30,727,274, forward strand.
TAACCATGAAGCAACACTCAGGAAATAATGCACCGACATTAATAAGTGTTTGGAGATGTGACCGGTAATCGGGTGTGAGCTGAAGCTTCTTGTGTTTCTCCTCCGTCTTTAACCTTCAGACCAGATCGATCTGAAAGTTAAAGTCGAACCTCGCCTGGTTGTTTCTTACAGCGGACAGGAAAACACCTCTCATCACCTCAGACTGTGTTTTCCCTCCAACATGGCCGCCGTTGGCCCTGTTGTTTGCTGCTCTGACCTCACAGGAATGTCTTTGTGTGGTCAGGAGGGTGAGGCGGCGTGTCGGTGTGAAATTCACCACGGCAGTGACACAAGTTTGAACCCTGAACGCAGCACCAGCTCTGGTTGGACTGTCTCCTCACTGAGCGGCTGCAGGTTTGACTCCAGATCACTGAAGTTAAAAAACAGCATAAATATATTTCAGCAGCAGTTAAAAAGTGAACTCGCAGTGATTCAGGAAGCGTTTCGTCCCCGAGGCGTCTGCTGCGAGCGGTGTCAGCGGTCTGACTCTGCTCCGGCTGGATGAATGGTGCGTTTGGTTCGTTGGCGGGGCCGCCCTGAGGGGCCGAGCCACGAGGAAGCCAGATGACGGCAGGAAACATGGCGTGACGCTCAGCATGCCGGCAGGACAGAGCGCGTTGTCATATACAGATTATCAGCAGAACATAAAGAACGACTCGGACCGTTTCTGTCAGCTGCAGAGATATTTGCTCCATCTGTTGTCTGTTTGTCCTGACCTCTGACCTCTGACCTCCGACCTCTGCACTGATGGTGATCTGAGTGCTGAAGCTGGTTCCACTTTCTGACATCATTTACAACAAATCAGGATGTCGTATTAATGTCGGGTGATGGCCTCAGCCTGACCACTGAACCAGTAACCACAACATCACCAGACTCCCTTAACAAATGGAGTGATTTTAAGAGTTGTTGAGTGAGTTGAGAAACTTGAGAAACTTAACAAACTTTGTGAAACAGTTATGACAAATTCTGAATCATTGTCTCCTTCTTGTAAATTCAGCATTAAATGTAACACATGAAGCCAACTATAAACCACAATTTCACCAGACTCCCTTGACAGATCATCTAATTTTAGGAGTTGTTGCGTAGCGTAAAACTTTATAAACATTATGAAACTCTGTCTCTGACAGATTCTGAATCATTGTCTCCTTCTTGTAAATTCAGCAAATGTTCTTCATGAACTTCTTTCTGTCTTTGAGTAGAAACATTAAGTCTTAAAGCTCTGATCACCTCTGAACAGGGAGTGAAAGGGAGTCGACCTTTTACAGTGTTTCTTGGTGTTGGCTGTGTGACCTTTGCTCCCGCTCTGTCTGTGAATAATCTACTCGTGTCTGTGAGAAAAAGTAAAACAACCTTTTGGGTGGAGTCAAAGGTCATGTTTGTGATGAAGGAAGTGAAGGTCACTGACTTGTATTCAGTGTTAATGACGGCAGGAGGAGTGAAGGAAATCCTCAGACGCGATCTGATCACAAGTGTTCAGCTCTGAATCCATCAGTTCATCTCTGAGACAAACAGACTCCATGTTTCTACACAAAGACAGAAAGAAGTCCATGTAGAACATCTGCTGAACTTACAAGAAGGAGACAATGATTCAGAGTTTGTCGTAGCCGTTTCACAAAGTTTGTTAAGTTTCTCAACACACACAACAACTCTTAAAATCACTACATTTGTTAAGGGAGTCTGGTGATGTTTCGGTCACTTTGCAGTGAAATTATCTGTATATTTTTCTTTCCGTCGAACACTTTTAGTCTTCTGTCCGCTGCAGTTATTTCAGGGTCACATGAATATTTGTTCCTTGCATTGTCTCTGGTGTTTGTGACCTCTGACCCGTCGCCTCCTTCAGTTCTGCAGGAAGTGAAGCTGATTCTCCTCCAATCACTTTCCTTTGTATCGTCTCCACCTTCTTCCCAAACCTGCCGTCTTTTCCTGCAAGTTAATGTGAAGCTGCAGATTTGTGTGTGCGTGTGTGTGTGTGTGTGTGTGTGTGTGTGTGTGTGTGTGTGTGCGTGTGTGTGTGTGTTGTTCATGGACAGCAGGATCAAACAGGAAGTGCTGGCCGGGCTCAGACAGGAAGAACATCTCCACAACAGGCTCTAATATTAGAGCTCAGATATTCTCAGGATGTTTGGACGTGTGTGTGTGAACGATGAGCTCCTGAGACACACACACACACACACACACACACACACACACACACTCTCCACCCTGTTTCCTCTCTCTCTCTCTCGGCCGGCTCGTCCTCGCTGCACACACACAGTCTTATTTATGAGCCTTATTGGCGTGAAGCTGCTGCCACAGGCTCAGGACGACTTAGACGAAGCACAATGAGTGTTTTCACATGATATCTCCTCTGTGTGAGTCTGTTCCCAGCCAACACCAGCTACGATGTCAGCTACATTTTAATCGCTCTGTTATCTACATCTTACTCATTTTTCTTTAGTAAGACACAAAAGCTCTCTGTCTGTCTGGAGATTTGGACTTGATCCACTTTCAGTTACGTTTTTAGAGACAGAAGTGCAGAAGACGGCTGCAAGTGATGAGTGTTTTCAGTGACGTTAAAGGTCCCAGATCTGAGAATATTACTTTTTTTTCTTAAAAAATGACTCAAACTTAAACTTGATTATCAAAATAGTTGGAGATCAGTGTAATAAATCAATTAAAGCAGGTTTATGTCTACATTCAGATTAAAATCCCGACTATAGCGTCCACAGTTCATGAAAGAGTTTTGCAGCATTTTCCTTAAGATTTTAACATTTTCCTCTTTTTCTCACTTTATCTCAGTTGCAGGTGAAAACATTCCCATAACTTCTACTTTTCTCATTTCAAATCCAGGAAAAGTACAAAAGAAAACAACAAATTAAAAAGTCGAGCTGCAGTAACGATTCTCTTTTCATTGTCGATGAATCGATCGGTTGTTTGGTCTATAAAGTGTCAGAAAATGTAGATGTTGAGTTTATTGTCAGAGGAAAGAAACCAGGAAACATTCACATTAAACAAACTGACATCAGAGAATGAAGACTTTTCTTTCCCTTACAAACATTAGCAACGTTAGCAACATTAGCAACATTAGCGTAGCATCATTTCATTGTTTAAATTGTGATTTAGAAGATAAACTCGATTCTATTAAACTCTTCACACATCCATCGTTTCCTTTTACTTTTATTGAAAAAGAAATTAAATTCATGACATAAATCCTGAACATACAGTTGTTTACACACTCTCTTCTCTTTACTGTTAATAAACTGATCATGTATTGATCCGTGTGTTGATCCGTGTGTTGATCAGTGAGCAGCTGTGAAACAGGATTTCTGCTCGTCTGTGTGAACAGGAGCCCTCAGCTCTCTCTCTCTCTCTCTCTCTCTCTGTTTGCCGTCCTCTCTCGCCCTCCTCCCACTCCACCCCTTATGCTAACGAGTCGATGACATCACCGCTAAGAGCCGGGGCTGTGATTGGCCGCTGGGAGGAGTGGCTGCCCCTGCTGGCGGCCCCTCCCCCCTCCACTCTCCCTTCTGTCTGAAAGGTGTGTTCAGTGTCTGCGAGCTGCTGGAGGACAAACCCACGCTTTCATTCTCTGCTGCCTCCATCTCTGCTGCTTCCTGCCCTCGCTCTGTCCCTGCAGCGTCTCGTTGTGCTGCTGCGTCTCCAGGCGGCGGCCGGCTGTCTGAGCCGAGCATGGGTGGGATCCTGAAGGTGTGAAATCTGAGGACACTGACAGATGGATGGACGGGGAGAAAACACAAGCGTGATGCTGCCACCGCCGTCGCCGCCGTGCGTCTGCTGAGCCAGCAGTTTCTGCTGAAACAGAAGGAGAGAGGGACTCTGCGGTGTGTTCGCCTCCATCGCTCTCCTGAAGTGTCTCTGTTGAGACTGCAGCTGAAGCTGGACTGTTTCTACAGGCTGCTGTGTGTTTAAACTCAGGTCTACATCATTTCAGACGACTTCATCGTCTTTAGAGCTCATTTATTCTTCTGGAAACTTGTTTTATCTTGAAAGCTGAGGTCTGTTCTCCTGGACACAGCTCATCCTGTTGGGAACTGAAGCTTTACGCTGCTGCAGGGAAGTTTTTTTCCTGTTGGAGCTCCAGTTTATTCTCCTGGACTCAACTTCATCCTGTTGAAACTGGAGCGGCTCAGACTCTGCCTTCTTCTCTTGAAGTAGATTCAACTGGAAACTGTTGGGAAACATTTGAATTTCTCTGCTGAGTCCGTCCTCGATGCCTCTGTGGACTCCTCTCGTCTGAATCTTGGATCATGGAGCTTCAGAGCGCCACCAGCGGTCTCCCCGGGCCTCTTTCCCCCGGTCCTCTCTCCCCGACCATGGACTATCCCGGGCCCCTGTCCCCCTCGCCGGGCGGCCCCGGCCCCTCTCTCTCCAGCCCCGGCCGGGGTCACAGCCCCAGCCTCAGCCCCATCAGGGGGCCCAGCCCCAGCCCTGGATTCTCGGGCCAGGCCGCCTTCAACTACAACCAGCTGGAGGGGAGGTTTAAACAGCTTCAAGGTAAGACGGGAGCTCGCCTCGAAATCTGAAACCTCCTGGAGGTTTTATTCAGGGATGAGTTCAATGACACATCCTGCAGCAACTTCCCAAAGACATCGTCAGGAGGTCCAGACTTTTAATGAGCCAGAAAAAGTACCTGAAAATAAAAAGTAACTTCATGACCATCACAAAAGTTAAAGAGATTTATAGAGGCGACAAAATGTCTTTTTACACTTAAACTTTGTTTTTATCTACTTTTGATTTAGTCCCAAGATGGAAGATACATTTGAAGGAAAGTCAGGTGAAGTTTCGTAGTTCACAAAAGTAGCTGGAGACTTTAAAACGGAAAAACAGCCAGAAAAAACATCAAATGTCTCCATACAGCTCGTCGACATCGCAAACTGATCTGAGGAGACGTTAGTTACACCTTCAACGTGTGGCCGCGCTAACACTTTTAGCTTAACAGCTAAATATCAGACTGTGATCACAGCAGACGAGCTGTATGGAGACATTTTATGTGTTTTTGATTGTTTTTTGTTTTAAAACAAGTCCCCAGCTACTTCACCTGACTTTATATCAGCATGGAGGGAGGAGATGATGACTCCATAAATCCCCCTAGAAATCCCTAAAAAAGACGCTCCTTATGTGCAGAACTTGCCTTAGAAACATCATGTTTTTAAGTTTCCTTCAGTATCACAGTAATCCAGTGATAGTTGTCTGTACATCCACAGGTTCACTGCGAACAGGAAGTGCTAACAGCTAATTCGGCAAAGTTTGAATGGATTTTTGGAGTTTTAAAAAATTAAAAAATTAGGTTGTTTTTCCGTTTTAAATCATCTCCAGCTGCTTCAGTTGTTTTACTGAGAAGCTCCAGAAATGTTCTGTGGACTATGAACATTTTTAATGAACTGTTCCTTTAATAATTGGATATAAAGTCACTGAAAAGTTGAAAAAAACGTTGTTAATCACTCTGAACTCGTCACTTCAGTCATCAGGTCTATTTGTGTTAAATCACTTCAGAGTTTTGATGTGAAATCAGAGCGTCGGTGTGAATGAGTCAGCAGTTCGGACCTTATCTCAGCTAACTGTATCAGAGCTCCACCCTGCTCCACATTAACAACGACAAAAGTGATCAGTGCCTTGCTGAAGGGCAGCAGGAGCCGCTCACACACCCACATTCTTTCAGATAGCTGTGATCTGACCAGCGACTCGTCAGCCTTGTCTCAGTCAATAACTGCTGTAATCAGTCAGCAGGGTGTCGGCTGACAAATGTCCAGTCAGTCAGTTTTATATATGTTTAATTAGTTTGGGATGAGTGTGTTCAGAAACATGCTTTGCTCTTTATTAGGCAATAAAACCACCCGTAGTTATTCATCAGCGGTATCAGACCACCGTATGTTTTTAGCAACTTTTTATTATTTACCAGTTTGATCTGAAAGCAGCTCGTTCATATTCCCAACCTGTAAAATACAGCAGCCTCTGGAGCAGCAGGATAAAAAGTGTCTGTCAGTTTGGTTTGATGGGTCCAACACTGGACTTTCCTCCAGGAGACGGGGGTTAAAGTCCAGAGTGTCAAGACTGACTTGTAGTTATTTTTGTTAACTAAACCACAACATTTGTAACAAAGTTTGCCAACTAGATTTATTTTGAAAGTCTAACTAGACGTTGAATATTACGTGTTACTGCTAAATTGACCACGGACGCCTTCACGTGCAAAACTGACGCTATAGAAGTAGTTTGAGCTTCATGGTTTGAATCTTATCCAACGTCGGAGGTCAGAATTTCCCAGTTGTAACTTCCAACTTCGACCTCAAAGAGTCCCGGTGCCGGACGCCGAAAGTGGACAAAAACCTTGGCGAACCTCAGCAGTGCAGCCTCCTGTGTTAAAGTAAAGGAGGAAAACTCCAGCATATATTTTGTTTTACGTCACTTTAATACTTGGAAACATCCAAATACTTCACTCATAGTTTTAATAGTCGGGTACAGACTTCCTGTTGAGTTCAACATGTATGAAATATGACATAACGGCAGCTGAAGGGTCGAACACTTCTCTGTGAGTCTGCAGGACACTTTTCAGAATAACTGAAGTTTACACAAGTGCTCATAATTTATATCCAAGATCGATATCAGCTGGACTTTGCTCCTGATGTGAGGGACGGCCTTCTGTTTGCTCATCTCTGTCAGTGCATGTCTGAAGTTTGTTGCAGTCAATCCAGCAGCTCCAGCAGCAGAGACGCTGTCCTAACTCGTCTGCTTTTAGCTTATTGAGCACAAAGATCTAAACTTGAGGTTAACACACCATCACAGGCTCAGCAGAGGATGTTCGCATCAATAAAAGGTTTTAATATCAGGACGGTTTCTCAAGGAGACACTTGGAGTGTAAAATTATCGGCAGGCTGAATTTAGCTGAAGGCTGATGGAGCCGCTCATCGACGAGCTGATGCCCAGAAACCTTCAGCGTCGTCCCTGGAAGCTAAAAGTAGCTCGCTGGCTGGAGGCCAGGTGGAGGGAGGTGGTCGCAGCAGGTGCATTGTGGGGCTGAAAGCTCAGAACTGCAGTGAAGCTCTGAGCTGATATCTCCTGTTAACGATCCAGAGCGTCGAAGCTTTTCCCGGATCCAAACAGATCGAATGGATCGGCCTCGTTCTCTCATCCACGTTGTTAGCGGTTCATAAAGTACCGCACGGTTCCAGAGAAAGGTTCTTATCAGGGCTGAGGTTGGGAGTTGTTTGGAGAAGGGCGGATTATGTGTGTGTTATCTCTCCAGGATCATAAAGTGATGCTTTAGTGCAGAGACGTGGGCGGGTTCAGTCATTGACTTGATGTGTGGGAGGTGAACAGAACCTGCAGCTTCTTCACGATGCACTTCTGTTACTACGTCTGCACACAGGATGTTACACATCCCTGCAGTTTTCATTCAATCTGACACAACGTGGCCTAATTCAGGATGTTTGTAGCTCAACAGAAGCTAAAGCGTCGAACAAAACTCTCCATCAGTGTTTAATAATCTGCCTCCAGTGGGTCTGTTTTTGTTTTAAATGTTTTTACAGCTGTTTCGTCACGATTTGAAGTAAAAACTGTCTCCCGCTGTTGGAAAACCATTTTGATCAAAACTCTGAAGGAGGAAAGTTTAATCGAAGTTTGAGGGAATAAGAAACTTGATTCTTGTCGTCTGAGAGTCTGAATCAATGTACACAGTCCACAAACGTGTGTTTGAGATGTCATGTCGACAAAACTGGGTTACAAGGACGCAGTGCAGATGGTGCACAGCGCTCACACACTGGAGTTTCTACAGCTCATCTTAAATGAGGACAAACATTGATGCAATTTTTGGGTTTATTTTATTCTTCATTGTTCCCTGAAGAATCCACAAACCTGTGAGACCCGTCGACGACCATCAGGACTCACAGACATTAAAGATGTCCCTCCGTTATGAGACCCTGCCGGTCCCCTGCAGAGCAGATCATCACGGCTGGGTTTTATGAGGGCAGTGCTGGAGCGTTAAGAGATATAAAGTCAGTTGTTGTGTGAGGCTCAGGTGGTTCAGAGCAGCGTATCCTGAAGGAGCGCTGGTTCATTTCCCAGAGGGGCGATGAATACGGACGCAGTCGTGATTATTACGCTGCAAAGAGCTTCAGATGTGAGATGGAGGAGCTGAAGAGCAGCACTTCCTCCTCGTTAGGCCGAGGATTATTGAGCGAGCGTCCCCTGTTAGAAATGAAGCAATTATGGAGGGAAACAAGTCATCAAGCTTCATGAACCGACTCATGGGAGGTTTTTACACTCGGTTAGAGGCCGACTGACTGGTGTGGAGGTGAATCACTCAGCAACACACATTTATTTATTCTGTAAAACCTAAGATGTTTTTAAGATTATCCTTCTGAAACGAGCCGCTGGAACTGATCAAAGCTTATTTTAGTTGTAATTTCTTCACGTTTGGACTAAATATCAGAGAAATCACGTGTCAGGAACTTGGCAGAAATAATCAATAGGAAGATACGAAGATGGATTATCATAATAGTCGTCATAAATAGTCGCATTATCAATAGATTGATGGATAAATGCTGGAAAGATGGATGAGTAGATGATATGGTTGCTTGGTGGATAAATGAATCGATCAATGGATCTGTGAGTAATAGATACAGAACTAATAAAAGACTGATAGACGATGGACACAGATGGATCGATCGATATATAGATAGATGGATGAAAGTGTAGATTAATGAGCTTTTAATTCCTATCATTGAATTCAAAGGCAGTATTGATGATTCGACCTCCTTTATTGAACTGAACTTACTGTCTAACGTTGCCAAAGATCCTTTATTGATCAGACGAGTTCAAATAAAATTCACCAAAAGTTCAACAACAAACAGCAAAAGAGAGAAATTCAGTTTGTTACAAAGTTCAGTTTCTCAAATCTGTCCAGAGTGAACCCTCTTCACAAGCAAATCAATAAAGGATCTCTGAGAAAGAAAATCAACCCAGCATGTCCGACGCTGTCAGCTGATCGTCTTCATCACACAGGAAGTCTGGAAGTGACGCTTCAGGCTAATGCTAAGCTAGCACAGGCTAACGCTAAGCTAGCTGCAGGCTAACGCTAAGATAACTCTGTCGTCCTTGGGAAGTATTGCTTGTTTTCCTCTTTGTGGGCGGGACTGAGAGAAAAACACTGAGAATTTCTGATTCTGATTCTGATTTTAATGATCGATTCTTCGATTGATCCATTTGATTAAAGTTATATTTCATTATTTAATTTAAGAGTTTGAATTACAGATTAAAACCAGTTTTCCTGCTGCGTGTACAGATTCAACCGATGTAAACAAACATGAAACAGCTGTCCGTCAACGGCAGCGTCCAATCCTTTTGTTTCTAAAACCTCGGGGTGGGCGGGGCCACTCTTTGTTTTCATCTGTGACACAAACGACCTTCAGAGTATTGATTAATGATTCATTGATTGGCTGCAACACACTGTGGGCCTCTCCACCGCTCACACAGCCACTCTTCATCCTCTCTGCTCCCATCATCCCCCTCTCTCCTGTGTTGTCCCGAGCCAGCCAATCAGAGGACGGCTTGGTGGTTTGGGAGCCCCCGAGCTGCGTGTGAGTGTGTGTGTGAGGAGGGGGTGAGGATTAACAGAGGGGGGAGGGAGGGGGAGGGAGGGTGTGTCTAACATGGTCTGCAAGGCACAAACATGTCCACAGCACATTGTGGTCCCTCCTTCTTTTTGTCTGTCTGAGCTGTGTTCGTCCTCTCCTTCGTCCTCGTCTCCTCTTTCTTCTCCTCGTCCACCTCATCAATGTTTCATGAGCTTCTGCAGAGCGTCTGTCATCGTCCCTCCTCCCTCCCTCCCTCCCTCTCTCCCTCCCTCCCTCCCTCCATCCTCTTAGTGAAATTAAAAGGAGGCTTCAGCCGTCTCGTCCTGATAAAACTCACACAAAGGAGGGATGAGGAGCGCTTCAACACCACTCCACCTCCTCCTCCTCCTCCTCCTCCTCCTCATCAGTGTCAGGGTCTGTGATCTCACTCATCAGACAAACTAGAGAAAAAAACAGTGTTTCAGTTTCAGCTTTTTAAACGTAGCGACAGCTTCAGCACCAACATTTGTATTCATTATTCTGACACATGCAGAAAACACCAAACACAGCATCTCCCTGAGTGCAGGCTGGTAGATGCTTGTTTACTTTTAAAGGAGAAGTTCACATAAAGATGTAAACTCAGTCACCTCCTCCTCCATGTTGATGGAAAGTCAGGTAGAGTTTCCTAGTCCACGAAAAACACTGTTGGCTCAGCAGCTACAGTGAAGATATCTTAATAAAGGGTGTAAATAACGTCTCCTCAGATCAGGAGGAGATGATGGCTGAGCCTGACTTTATATCATCAGGAGGAGATGATGGCTGAGCCTGACTTTATATCATCAGGAGGAGATGATGACTGAGCCTGACTTTATATCATCAGGAGGAGATGATGGCTGAGCCTGACTTTATATCATCAGGAGGAGATGATGACTGAGCCTGACTTTATATCATCAGGAGGAGATGATGACTGAGCCTGACTTTATATCATCAGGAGGAGATGATGGCTGAGCCTGACTTTATATCATCAGGAGGAGATGATGACTAGAAATCCATAAAAAAAGTGGCTCCTCATGTACAGAACTTGCCTTAGAAACATCATGTTTTTAAGTTTTCTTCAGCATCACAGTAATCCAGTGATGGTCGTCTGTACATCCACAGGTTCACTGCTGACAGGAAGTGCTAACAGCTAATTCGGCAAAGTTTTAATGGAGTTTTGGAGTTTTTTTTATTTTTTGGTTGTATAAAAGCTTTATCATTTTTAAAATAGTCACTAATTAAGGTTCAGTTGTGATTTATCTGATTTATTCTCATCTTATCAGAAATATGAGTTATATCTTTACAACATGTGAAGAGAGGCTCGTGTCGTCTTGTGATTCTTCGTGACGTTTTTCTAATAAATTAATAAATTCTTGAAAAGTCGACGACATGGAAACGATTGAGGAAGCTTCACCTGAGGTCGAGCGAGCAGTATCAGTTACAGAGAGAGAGAGAGTCGTGTTATTGTTCAGCAGAAGGTGACATGAGTGAGTGTTTGAGGAGGAAGTGTGTGCGTGTGTGTGTGTGTGTGTGTGTGTGTGTGTGTGTGTGTGTGTGTGTGTGTGTGTGTGTGTGTGTGTGTGTGTGTGTGTGTGTGTGTGATCACGTCGTCTTGCTCCACATGCAGCTCAGCAGCATGAAAGGACTCTTTGATGAGAGGACGTCACTGAGCATGCTCACAGGGGGAGGGGGCGGGGCTTATCTGAGCCACGAGAGAGAGAAAAACATCATAAAGTCAAAATCTAAAAATACAAACATGATGGTGTGTGTGTGTGTGTGTGTGTGTGTGTGTGTGTGTGTGTGTGTGTGTGATCAGCTGTGAACAACAGTTGTGTTTATTAATAAAAGCAGAAGTTCAGTGAAACCACAAACCGCTGAGCTCAGATCAGTTTAATTTGCAGTCGGTTGTTGTTGTTTGTTATCAGCCTCTCTGTGGTTTTATTTAATAAACTGTCCTCAAACCTCATGATTCAACCAAAACATGATTATTATACTTAACTCGTACAGCTCTTTGAGACATTTTGCTTCTAACTGGTAGTTTTATGTCTCTGAAAGTTAATATTAAGCTGAAAACATGTTTTATGGGCATTTATAAATTATAGTTATATTAATTTTAATATGTAGCTGTTAACAGCCGTTTCCACCTTCTCGTCTGAGCTCCAAACAGCTGCACAGATACGAGTAAATGTAAGTGATTTAAAGGAGCGGGTCACAGTTTTTTAAGTCCGTCTTAAAGCAGCAGTCACATCCATATTTTTCCTGCTGTATCCTCCTGTTTGTCCCGGATACTACAAGGTCTCCTCCAGTAGAAATGACAAAATCACGTCTTCATCCTGCAAAATTAATTCAGAAGCTCCGACAATAATACGTGACTTCACTTCTCTGAATGAGTCAATCAAGTGGATCTCCTGTAAAGTTTTCAGCCTCTTTATCAGCGTTGTGGAAACATCTGGAATCTACGATGAATCAGGATGAAAGACAGTTTGCAGAGTTACGTCTCTCTCTCGAACATTCGGCCAACGTTGCATCAGAATCAGAAATACTTTCTCTGCTGGCGTGTTTCGAGAGGCTGCAGCACAAATACGATCAAAGAAGAAAGATAAAAAGTTGGAAAAGATAGAAAATGAGCAAACGCAACAGGCAGCGTGCATCCAGCATGTTAGTCAAGATTTATTTAAACCGAACCAGACTGATGATTGTTGAAACAAACCGAGATCGTTCTCATGAGTTTTAGTTTTTAGTTTGTACGACGTTTGTTTTAAGACGGTTGAATTAATGTTTCTGTAAATGGAGTCTGGTGGGTTTTGCGACAGCGACTGCTGGCTCAACAAAGAAAAGTCTGTATCTGTGTGGATCTCTGACAAAAACGAGCACTTTTAGTGGACGTCCTGTGCTTTGATGGTGCAGTTGACCTCAGGGGTTATATTGCAGAATAACTCGCAGGCTCCTTCAATACTTCTCAATACAGTTTCAGAGGTTGTCGTCTTCTGACACAAAAACCTGATAACGAGTGTGACGGAGTCTGATACGCAGCTCAGTTTGCTCAGATCGTGTCAGCTGATGAAGTGAACCCTGTGACTCTGGAGGAAGTTATGAGATAATGATGAACGTCTGTGGCACTCTGACGCCGTTTCATTAGCGTCGCAGTGACAACACAGTTTCTTCTCTCAGCGCTGAGGAATCCCAGTCATCCACCAGCGAGCTGACACGGTCACTGTAATGAATGAAAAGTTGATTTATAAGGACGTCGTGTTGTTTCCTGACGGCTGACAGCTCTGAATCAGCTCTGCCGCGCCAACGACTGTGATGCTGAACGGCCGGTTTGTTTCGTCCAGAGCGAGCAGCGTGAAGGGAAAGAGGGAGGAAGGAGGAAGGCATGGGGTCTTTGTTCAGCTGTCAGAGTGTGACGGGAACACACACACAGACACACACACACACACACACATTCAAACACACACACACATTAAAACTTCAACCGTC
>NC_133229.1:30745376-30770376 GCF_040436345.1 Pagrus major
GCTGTGTTTAAGCCCCGCCTCCTGTTTGTTGATGGTCGGGTGGCGTCTCCAGCGTTGACCCTGACCCCCCCGACCCCCCGACGCTGACCTTTAACTAATGTGTTAATGAAAGGAGCTGATTGGTGGAGCTGGTCTGTTGGGACCCGGTGGGGGAGGAGCGCCGCCTGAAGGCACAGCTGAGGGCACAGACTGATGACATCATCACCTCCTTTACCTTCACTGCTCTGCTCTTTCAAACTTTCTCCTCTTTTATTCGTCCAGTTTCTTTTATTCTCTCATTTTCTTTCTTGATAATCTCTTCTTTCCTCCCTTGTTTCCTCTCATTTCCTTTCCTTTCCTTTCCTTTCCTTTCCTTTCCTTTCCTCTCCCTTGTTTCCTTTCCCATGATGCATTACAATTGTTGTCTGTCTGTGTGTGTGTGTGTGTGTGTGTGTGTGTGTGTGTGTGTGTGTGTGTGTGTGTGTGTGTGTGTGTGTGCGCTACATTCACACAGTGATACGAGGACTGATGCACCTCACATGATGCTCAGGCTGTACATTCCTCCTCCATTGTTCCTGTGTGTGTGTGTGTGTCTGTGTGTGTGTGTGTGTGTGTGTGTGTGCTCATTAAAGTGGGCGGAGTCATTGATTTTTTTGGGGGTTCTTTTTGTTTTTTTGTCCCGATGGAGACAAACATGGCCGCACCTCTGTCTGGTCTGTGTGTGTTTCCTCGGGCTCAGGTTAAGGTCATCGTCTGCTTTAATTATGTGTGTGTGTGTGTGTGTGTGTGTGTGTGTGTGTGTTTGTGTGTGTGTGTGTGTGTGTGTGTGTGTTTGTTATTGACCCAGAGAGAGAGACCCCATCAATACACCACTGTCTCCTCTCTCTCTCTAATGACACACACACACACACACACACACACACACACACACACACACACACACACACACTGTGCTGTGTCTTGTGGATTCAGCAGTCGAGGTAATTGAAGCCGTTGACATTGAGTTCTGCTTCGCTCTGTGTGTGTGTGTGTGTGTGTGTGTCTGTGTCTGTGTCTGTGTCTGTGTGTGTGTGTGTGTGTGTGTGTGTGTGTGTGTGTGTGTGTCTGTGTGTGTACCTTAACATCAGCAGGTATAAGCACTGTGTTTAGCTCGATGCTAACAGTCACCTGAAATGACTTCTGTTGTAAATGTTATGATGATGAAGACGAGCCGATCGATCCACCGGGCTGTGACTGAGTCCGGTCCAGTCACTGGAGTTCTTCTTCTCCGCGGCGTCATCAGAACAGCCTGACTGCACTGTAATACCGAACCCTTTAGTTCAAACAGTCAGTAATGAGCTGATATCATCAACAGACTGAAGAAACAACAGTGATGAGGTCACAGACGTCTCTACTGAAGTTAGCATGCTAACCAGCTAGCCTCCTCACAGCACTGTGTAGCTCAGAGGTGACAGCCTGTAGTTTCAGCTGGAAATGTAAAAGTTGGACACAAACTGGATCAAAGTGACCAGAACAGTGTTGGTCCGTCTCCACAGTCACCTCTGGTTCAGTCCAAATAAATCCTCAGTTCACAGAGTAACGTGAAAACATTGTCCCCGCCTGCCGTGTCTTCTCGTCCTCAGAGTCATGGTCCTGGTCAGAGCTGGTCACCTCTGTACTGTGTCAGACCCAGTCTGCCCCGTTTCTTCATACTTCTTACTCCACTACGTTTATTTAATAAGTTACTAGTTACTTTACAGATTACATGCTGCATCAGAGCTGAAGTAAAACATTTTATATTTGATTAATTTTTTCTGCAATAGGAGAAAAAGAAACGCGTATAATCAGAAAAACATCCTGAATATCAGATCTGATCATTCACTTTTGATACTCAAGTACATTTAATATCAGTTACTTTAAGACTCGAGTATTATTCATACGGGTGACATTCACTTTTACTAAAGTAATATCTTAACACCATATCTTGACTTTTGGGTACTTTTTACAACACACACACACACACACACACACACACACACACACGATCCCGTGCTCGATGGGTGTAGTCGAACATTTTTTCGTGTGTGTGAGTGTAAACACATTGTCCTGCTGGGACGAGCATCTGCTTCTTTGTCAGCAGGAAGGGAAAGCCCCAACACACACACACACACACACACACACACACACACACACACACACACACACACACACACACACACACACACACACGGAGGCCAAGTAGCATGAAGTGGACACACACCCCTTCGTGCAGAAAATGCAGGAGGAAGCATGAAGATGGAGATAACACACACTAAAATCTGATGATGTGACACTTTTAGCTTTAACAAAATATTTCTGTTTATATTTTATATTATATATAAATATAAATAATATTAACTGTGTGTCAGATTTTGTTCTCAGCTGTTCTTGTTTTAATGTTTTGACCGTTTCTGTAGCGTTAGCTGTGAACTAGCCTTCAGTGTGTGTGTGTGTGTGTTTATAGACGCCGTCACGTCTGGTCCACATGTTTCCAGCAGTTTGATATCAGAAGTCATCCACTGTGTGTGTGTGTGTGTGTGTGTGTGTGTGTGTGTGTGTGTGCTGAGTGATAAAGCTGCTGAATGCCATCGAACACTGAGGCTATTGTGCTGCTCCAAACGAACACACTCTGAAGGTCAGGACTCTGTATGAGTTTGTGTTTGCATGTATAAAACAGTCAGTGGGTCTTATCAGGTCAGTGTGTGTCTGTGTGTGTGTGTGTGTGTGTGTGTGTGTGTGTGTGTGTGTGTGTGTCAGTGTGTGTCGGTGAGTCCTGTTTCCTCCAGAAGTCAAACAGAGTTTAGTCGCGTCTCATTTTTCTGCTCTGAGTTCATGCACTCTCTGACCGTGTGTGTGTGTGTGTGTGTGTGTGTGTGTGTGTGTGTGTGTGTGTGTGTGTGTGAGCATGATGTCATGATGTAAAATGATTGGTTGTTGTGTTTGTTCAGTGTAGTTTAATCACAGGAGACAGAAAACAGGAATAACATCTCATTAGCGTTGTGCAGCGTCTTGTGAATGAAGCTGCTTCTGAACGTAACGTAACATTCAAGTTTTTAATTAAAACTGTCCAGGGCCGCGGAGTAATAGATTACAATTAATGCATGAGTAAAAAAGTAGTTTCTCTCTTGAATCTGTACTCTTTACTCGAGTATATTTCATCTACTGTTTACTGTGCTACATTCGCTGTTTATAGCTTTGTTACAACTTCTCTGCTGTAAATGTGAGGAACGAGTGAAGCTACGCTGCAGAGAAGAAGAAGAAGAAGAAGAAGAAGAAGAAGAAGAAGAAGAAGAAGAAGAAGAAGAAGAAGAAGAAGAAGAAGAAGAAGAAGAAGAAGAAGAAGAAGAAGAAGAAGAAGAAGAAGAAGAAGAAGAAGAAGAAGAAGAAGAGCTTCCAGCGACCACATGTAGCCACAATCTTTACACCAACATCTAAAAAAAAAGACAAGATGCATGATGTCATCGGTCCGCTGTGACCTCTGACCTCTGTCTTCACTGCTGGTTGTATGAAATATTCACTGAAGAGAAACTGAAGCCGTCGACTGAATCTTTGACATCATGTGTGACAGAAATCAGCAGAGTGTGAACAAACACACATAGCAGCTGTGTGTGTGTGTGTGTGTGTGTGTGTGTGTGTGTGTGTGTGTGTGTGTGTGTGTGTGTGTGTGTGTGTGTGTGTCACGCCCTCTCCTCCCTCCTGGTGCCAGGTTGTGCAACTTCCTCCTTGTGACTGTGTCTCCATGGCAACTGAGCCCGAGTTCAGCCGAGGAAACGCTCTGATATACTGTACACACACACACACACACACACACACACACACACACATACACACACAGTCTGTGCAACAGTGTGTGTGATGACAGGCTCTTCATTGTGTGTGTGTGTGTGTGTGTGCAGTAACAATAACCATCAGGCCTGTGGGAAATAAACTAAGTTGTGTTGCAGACAGCAGGTGTCTGCTGTCATCTGTGTGTGTGTGTGTGTGTGTGTGTGTGTGCGTGTGTGCGTGTGCGTGTGTGTATTTGCAGCAGAGATTTATATTCAGTCTGCTTTGTCAGACACAGGAAACCTCTCCCACACACACACAAACACACACACCAGCTTTCCAGGAACAATGAGCCTACTGGATGCTGAGCACACACACACACACACACACACACACACACACACACACACACACACACACACACACCTGCAGAGATCAGCAGGACTCAAACCTTCTCAAACTGTCAGAAACAAGCGTGTAGATAACTCAAGGTGAACTTACTGAACTTCATTCAGTCCTCATGAGTCTCATCTCTCTCTCTCTCTCTCTCTCTCTCTCTCTCTCTCTCTCTCTCTCTCTCTCTCTCTCTCTCTGTCTCTCGCCCAGATGAGCGTGAGGCGGTGCAGAAGAAGACCTTCACCAAGTGGGTCAACTCACACCTGTCCAGAGTCTCCTGCAGGATCACAGACCTGTACATGGACCTGAGGGACGGACGCATGCTCATCAAGCTGCTGGAGGTCCTGTCAGGAGAGAGACTGGTGGGTCACATCACCTCTGGGCTTTTATTTTGAAAGAGGAGCAGAGGGGGGAACAGTTGGTCCGTCTGCAGCAGTCAGACTAGTTAATTATCACCATCTGAGGCAACGGCAGGTTAAAGGAACAGTGTTGAGTCTTCACATGTTGGTCACAGAAACAGTTTAAGATGCACGGAGACAAATTAAATCTGCGTCTTGTTCCAGCAGCGCTGTAATAAACACTGTGTCACTTTGACATCATTTCTCATTAACAAATAAAATTAATGAAGGAAAGAGACAAATTAAAGTGAAGATGAGTTTCTTCTCATTAAAAATCTGCTTGTTAAATCGTTTTATTGTCTTTCAGTTTCTCTAAATTGGAGAGAAACTGAATTTAATCAGAGTTATGGCACAAATAATCTGATCTGAGGCGTCGCAGCAGCAAAATTTAAGATGCACAGAGACAAACTTTTTAAGAGCGCTGCGATAAATGTGTCACCAGATTCATCAGACTGCCTAAAATCTTTTCTAACTTTATTGAAAAGACTGTCTGCCTGTCTGTCTGTCTGTCTGTCTGTCTGTCTGTCTGTCTGTCTGTCTCTCTGCCTGTCTGCTGTCTGTCTGTCTGCCTGTCTGCCTGTCTGCTGTCTGTCTGTCTGTCTGTCTGTCTGTCTGTCTGTCTCTCTGCCTGTCTGCTGTCTGTCTGTCTGTCTGTCTGTCTGTCTGCACACTAACAGCTGCTGGTCGTCTCTCCTCTCTCACTCTTATCTGCTGTTTGAACACTTTATGACTGTCAATGATTAACTCAGACCTCCTCCTCCTCTCTGCTCCTCTCTCCTCCTCTCTGCTCCTCTCTCCTCCTCCTCCTCCTCTCTGCTCCTCTCTGCTCCTCTCTGCTCCTCTCTGCTCCTCAGGTCAACATGAAACACTTCATGTGTTCACTTTCCTTCAGCTCGCCTCTGACACACAAACACCTTCAGCCAGTGTTCAGTTCATTAACTCAGAGAGCTGATGACTTCTCTTCTGTCTTCTTCTTCTTCTTCTTCTTCTTCTTCTTCTTCTCCTCCTTCTTCGTCTTCTTCCTCTTCTTCTTGTCTCCTCCTCCTCCTCCTCCTCCTCCTCCTCCTCCTCCTTCTTGTTCTTGTCCTTCTTCTTCTTCTTCTTCTTCTCCTCCTCCTCTCTGCTGTCTTTTCACAGCCTGTCAGACACACAGAGGAAACTCAGTCTGAGAGGAAACACATAAAACTGAACTCTTTCTTCTTCTGTGTTGTGTTGCTGTTATAGCCTCCTTTATTTATCCAGTTTTATTTTTACAGTGTTGTGTGTTTGAGTCCGGGCAGAGAGCCAGACAATCTGTGGTGTTATAGATGCTCCTGCAGGAGGAAGTGAAGAGAGGAAGAGGAGGAGGAAGAGAAAGGATCCTGAAATAAACCGAGCAGAGCAGCAGATGATGGTGAAGTGTTGAGCAGGACGGGTGGAGGGAATAACCGTGGGAGACGGTGTGGGGGGTGTCCGAGTTGTGAAAGGAGTCATTGAGTAACTTTCAGGGTTTACATGGAGCCAAGACGCCTCCAGAGCAGCCCAAGAATCTGAGAGCCAGACGCTGTTTCCACACAGCGTTTAAAGGACCAGTGCAGCCACTACAGCATGAGATGCTGTCATATTTGTCACTGGCACTTTAAAGGAACAGTTCATGCAAAAAAAGTAAAATCCAGTCATCTCCTCCCTCCATGCTGACAGAAAGGTGACGTTTCAACTGAAGTAGCTGGAGACTTGTTTTAAAACGTCTCCATACAGCTCGTCTTAGCTTAGCAGCTACAGTGAAGATTAAAGGGTGTGAATGACGTCCAGTGTGAAAACTGTCCATGTTGGAGCACTTTAGGCCTTTGGAAATGATCATTTCCATCCTAAAATTATTATAAAAATTGCATTTCCATTTTCATAAGATGCGATTCTTGTGTAAATGTACTTAGTTACTCTTCACTGTTGTACTTTTCATCAAACCCTACTCAATCAGGAGGAAACAGTGCATCTGTTTGGGACTATTTTTAGCGGCGGATTAATCTACATATGTTGCTATAGAGAGTAGGAATACAGGCAGCTCCAGGTTTGTGTTTGTGTTAATGCTGCTAGAATAGAAAATAATCCAGCGTGGAAGAACGGATTAAATCCTCGTTGATTTAAGGTTTCTAAAAAGAGTCACGAAGGAAGTTCAGCACCTTCACACACAAAATGACAGCGCGATGGTCTGAAAGAGTCTGAAACCAGATGAAACCTGAGGGGGACATTTTAGTTTGGTTTGAAGGAGTTAAGTGCTGATCTGAAGCTGTCTGGACCCGACCAGCGCTGAATCTCTGTGTGGTTTGTTGGATTTGTTCCACCAGCAGACAACAGTCCAAAATATCTCTGGTCCTGGTCCAGATCCTGAATCACTGAGTGACTTTAGCCGGGCGGTGTTTATGTGTCTGTGTGAGGAGAAGCAAAGACAGCAGTGTTATTGTTGGACGGAGGCCCGGTTGTAGTTGGGATGGTCAGCGTTGGACCGGAGGACATGTGGAGGATGTAACATGAAGCTGCTCTGACACCTCAGACATTTATTTTATTGTACTTATTTATTATGACTGTGTTTAAGATTTAACGTCGCCGTAAACATGTCGGTGTCGTCCAGAGGCTAATGCTCAACCTCCGGACCGCTGCTAGATGTAAAGATATTAAAGAAAATAGATTTATCTGATGAATGGATGTAAAGAAATGAAGACAAACTGCTTCGTCAGGTGAGGACGGAGGACAGGAAGCAGTCGGTTTAGTTTGATGATCACCAGCTGGTCACATGTTTCCCCTCGTACAGTCTGATCAGTGTTCAGGTAGATACTGAGCAGACGGACGAGTATTTTATTGTCTTGATATCCGTGTTAATTACATCAGTGCTCTTCCTCGCTGTCTCCTCCTCAACAACATCCTGTGGCTTTAATCCTCCATGTTTCACACTGATGAAATACAGGAGCTCGTTAAAGAACAGATGGACCTTTATTTTAAATTAGCTCTCATAATATTGGAGCCTTGTAGTGTTTAATCATCTGATAGCAGCAGTATGTCCCCAAGGAAACTGAATAAGAGAATTTAATCCAAGCAGAAAGGGTAGCAGTGGTCAGGTTCCTGTATATTTTCATTATTTTTTACTATTTTCTAAAGTTACCTTTAAAATTTTACATTAAAAACCATTAAATCAAAATGCAGTGACGTGTGACTCGCTACACAAACACATTATCTACTTGTCTTCGTCTCTCATCACGTTTCAGATGTCTGTTAGTCGTTACAGAGACGTTTCCTCTCTGAACTTCATCATCTCAATAATTGTTTTAGGCTCAAAGAAGCAAAATTATCCAATATTTCATAAAAATGTAAGATGAAAGAAAAGTCCAGGAACTGAGACCAGCTGTTGTGTATCAGGACTCGTGACGACCACTGAGATTATATCTGGTGACGCTGTCTGTAAATAAAGTAGTTTAAAGTGTCTCCAACTGTAACATGCTGCTGAACACTGATGCATCAGTAATATTAATAAAGTTTGATAGTCTGTTCGGCACAATGAGTACTTTTACTTTTGATACTCTAATTACGTTATGCTGATGATACTGTACTTTTACTTAATTAGGAATTTAAATGCAGAAGTTTTACATTTTACTAAGTTCTGATCTTTTTTCTCAGATTTCTAAGAAAAAACAGTCAAAACTCAAAATATTTTTTTTACAGTGGCCCTAACTCTCCTCCGTACTCCCTGTTGTTTACAGCTGTTGTTTACAGCTGTTGTTTAGTGGTTGTTTGTTGTGTAGCTGCAGAGCTTTCTGTCAGCAGGACAGTAAAGTCGGTCATCACGTGTTAAATCACCCTGAGAATCCTCCTCAGTAATAAAATCTTCATTCACGGTGTTTCCTTCAGTCTGCTGGAAACCCTCCCTGACACTCGGAGGTGACGCCAACACTTCCTGTCCGTTATCACACCAACATCACACACACTTTTCTCTCAGACGTTTATCTCACAGCCAGAATATCTCTTTTCTCTCTTCTCATTTTTTAAATAATGTTTTATAAATCTCTCCCAGATGATTTCTTAGACTAGAAAAGTCTCTTTATTGAATCTATTTATTGCAGATGTTAAATGGCTGGTTAACAGCAACAACTGTAATATAAGATCTACAGCAGGGCGGCCGACCATAAGGTTTGATTTGGACCAACAACGTGTCAACAAATTGCAAAATTGTCAAATGTTTACAGTAATATCCAAATATCTTGATACTTATTAGGTTAGATACCAATATACCAATTCTTCAAACTTGAATAATCAAATTTCAGCTAATCTACATAAAAATTCTGAAAATAAGGTTTAAGAATACGTAACGTGAAATCAAAATACAGAATAAGTAAATAACCCCTCCCGTCTTCTTTGGTGAACCTTTGGGATAAAGTTAAAAACTTTTATTTAAAAACTGTTTTTACTCAACATTATTAGCTGATTAGTTATCAGAGAAAAAACAGCTCCTGAAGCTCAAGATAAGTTTGGTTATGAGAAAAAAGGTCATTGTTTTAGTTCAGTAATTGTTTTTCTGAGGTAATGAAAACATTTCTCATGTTTTTTGGATGTTTGTACTGAGAAGATCCTTTGATTAATGATATAGTAATAATAAATAAAACATAAGAAAACACTTTGACTCGGTAAAGAACACTATCATAACACAAAGTGTGGGTTTGAAGGCGTTCAGCTGTGTCCGCAGCTGTTTTCTTCTTCTTCTCCGTGTTCGTCTGGCAGCAGGAAGCAGTTCACGGTTCCTGGTTTTTGGAGCTTGTAAATAAACTGAGATGTGTTTTTGTTTCAGCCCAAACCCACCAAGGGTCGGATGCGGATCCACTGCCTGGAGAACGTGGACAAGGCCCTGCAGTTCCTGAAGGAGCAGAGGGTCCACCTGGAGAACATGGGCTCCCACGACATCGTGGACGGAAACCACCGCCTCACCCTGGGGCTCATCTGGACCATCATCCTCCGCTTCCAGGTAAGAGGCGCAATTTGTCATCCCAAGATGAGTGATTTTGGAAGACTTCTCTGGTGATGTCGGTCGTTTGGTCTTTTACAAATTTGCAGTTTTGCATCCCAAATTAGTTGGAACAGATGGAGTTGCTCTATTAAATAAAGGACTGTGATATTTTGCATCCCCAGATGTAGTGAAACGAATAAACTGGCAGATTTTGTAATCTGGAGCTCAGATGGCACATAAATGATATGATATGAAGTTGCATCTCAAAAGTTAAATTAATCTATTGTTATCCCAATATTAGCGTAATCACGGGTTGCCTCTTTTGTGGCACCATATTCCCTCAGAGTCAAAGAGTTATTTAGCTATTTTGTATCCCTGAATAAATATAATACTCATCGTTTCTTCTATTAAATATATACTTCTTATGTTTGTGCCTCCTCTTGACGTTTACCCTTCACCTATAGGTCATAGGTTGCTGTTACTATTTTGCATCCCAGTCACATTAAATGTCTAAATGAACCATTCATATAAAATAACAGAAAGTCCCCTTAAATGAGGGACAAAAGTTTTATTTTTGTGTGTCACACCTGAGCCATTTGCTTATCGTGAATTCATCGCTGTTTTATTTTGCATCCCCAAATATGTTTAATAGATTTTGTTGCCTATGCTCAAATTGTGGGACCAAACTTAGGCGCCATCTGGATCATCACACACTAAATTCCAAAATAAGTAATATGAGTTCAGTTTGGATGAGCCAATCAAGTGTGACCTCACCTGGACCATTTGGATTCCATCTCGAGATCCCAAAATAAATCAATTACATATTGACTATTATGGTACATTCATGTGAGAGGAGTAGATCCCTCATACTCTTGATTGAAAGGGATGCAAAATAGTGCCAATATAATGATACCTTTCAGAATAAGACAAAACAAGAATAAAACTTCTAAAATGAGTATTTAGTGACTCAGGTGTTCCTAATAAACTGGTGAGGTGTTAATCATAAAACCTAAAATGAATCATCATTAATATTTCTAATTAAAGATAAAGTTGAAGCCAGAGTCTGTGTGATTATGAATCCCTTATAATCCTAAAAAATGTGACATCGCTACATCTTTAATCATTTACTGAAAGATTAGATTAGTTGTCAGTTAAATAACTTAATATTTAACTGTTATTTTTGGACGTCTGAATTCATTTTTGAAGTGATTTGACTCCTCACATCCCTCAACGATCAGTCCTGAGCTTATTTATCTGCCTCAAACGCATCGACCTCAGTGAATAAATGACTGACATGACACTCGGACAAACAGCTGTGACTGTACCGTACGTCCACGGGGTTGTCGTGTCACTCGGCTGGTGGTGATGTCATCGTTAGGGACAGCGAACAGTTGGGAAAATGGGTGAAAAGGATTTAGCTTTTATAAGCTGCGAGGATTAAAAAAGTCTTTTTAGTGGTTTTAAATCCTGCAGCAGAGGAATGAGGGTGAAACTGACAGAAGGAGTGTGTGTGTGTGTGTGTGTGTGTGTGTGTGTGTGTGTGTGTGTGTGTGTCTGTGTGTGTCTTATATGCTCTGGCGGTGTTGATGTTGCTGATTTGTGGCTCAGATGTGGCTCACGCTTCTGTCAGACTGAAACTGATGGATGTCCATCAATGAAGGTGAGGTGTGTGTGTGTGTGTGTGTGTGTGTGTGTGTGTGTGTGTGTGTGTGTGTGTGTGTGTGTGTGTGTGTGTGTGTGTGTGTGTGTGTGTGTGTTTGGACTGTTTTTGGAAAATGAGGACATTTCCTGAAGGTGAGGACATGTTGAGAAAGAAAGTGTGAATATGTTTAGATGGTGAGGACACGTTTAAGAAAGATGTCTTTGGAAAGGGAGGACATGTTTGAATCAGGAGTTGGTTTCACGGTTCTGGTAAGAAGTCGTGCAGTTCGGGTCGTGCAGGTGTGCGTTTGTCGATGTTAGGAATGACGGTGACTTTGAGGACGTTCTGATTGGTCCTCTCTCTTCCTCAGCGGGCTGTTTGAAGGCTTGCATTTCAGTTTAAAGACTGAGATTAGACCGAGGGTGAAGGTCAGACGGACGTCACTCTGGGAGGATTACACGTACTTTAATGTCAAATATAAACCGAACAGTCAAAACTCGTGTCAGAGCTGCAGCCACAGGAGGGATCTGAATGCGATGAATCTGTTGCTCCTCATGTTTGACCATCACTTTAACCTAGAAATGAACTCAGTGACTCATTTTGTTTCCTGTATTAATGTGCTGTATTTTGTGCAGCTCTGGCTGTTTTTCTTGCGGTCTCGATACGACAGTTAATGAACGATGGTTTCCTCGTTAAACACCCTGACCTCTTCCACCACCTGCTGCTCTTCTCTGGGTCATTCATCCTTCTTAGCTGTTCGTCACTAACAAAGTGTCTCTGGGTTAGTCAGAGCAGACAAGCTGCCCCTCTGCTCTCCATAGTCCAGAGACTCTGCAGTTGTGATGGCTGAAGAGGTCAGTGTGTTTACTGGGGAAACTACCGCTCAAAACCTGCTTTATATACATTTATATAATACATTTGCTTTATGTTCAGTAGTGAGGGAATAATTGTTGGTTGATAACTTAAAGGTCCAGTGCTTTTTTAAGAGAGACCCCCCTTACTTTTCCTCTGATTTGTTGATGTAACCACATCTACTTTCATATGCTGGTCCAGTTACTTCATGCTTCTGGTACTTCAGCAGGTTGTTTCAATGAGGGAAGAAGAGACAAACTGATAGGCCTGTCTCCGTTGTTTGCTGGCTGAATGTCCTGTTGAATCACCACAAATGAGACAAGAATTAGCTATTTTTTGTGCTATTTCCTAACTTTATATCCAGTGGTTATCTGGTGTTAATGGGCTGTAACGTTTATTCTCGCGGTTGGTTTGTAGAACGAACAGCCAGCGGTGGAGCTGATGCAGCGGATTGTGGGTTGTAATTTCCCCGGTAAACATACCAACCTCTTCAGTTGATGCAGCTGTAGAGTCTCTGGGCTGCAGGGTGCCCTGCAACCGTTTGTCCACTATGCTTAGCCCAGAGATGCTCTGCTAACGAAGAGTGGCTCGAAGGATGAGTGAAACAAAGAGGAGCAGCAGTAGACCAGGCAGCAGGCCGAAGTTGGTGTGTTTACCGGGGAGACTACAACTCATAAATCGCTGTTATCTCAAACCAAAAGAAAGCCGACACACAACCAACAAGGGCAACCAATCAGAGGCAGAGTAGGGTGAACTGCACAACAAAAGCAGTGGGATCCATAAAAACGCAGGATTTAGGGGGATCCATCGGCAGAAATGAAACATAAACTTCAAATAATTATGTTTTTATTCATGTAAATTCAGTCTTATAGATATACAGTATATATACTGTGTATAGAGTAAGCCTTTTATATCCGCCATGTTGCACTGCCACGCTTCTACAGTAGCCCAGAACGGACACACCTGACTTTTAATAATGTAAACAGAAAGTTGAAAGTGCTGCATGAATCAGCTGTTCCGTCTGCCAACTTTAATGTCTCATAAAGACGACTACAAACAGAGTCAAACTCTTCAGTTACGCACTGTGCAGTCATTTACATCAGTGTTTACTGTGTGTGTGTGTGTGTGTGTGTGTGTGTGTGTGTGTGTGTGTGTGTGTCTCAGATCCAGGACATCAGTGTGGAGACGGAGGACAACAAGGAGAAGAAGTCGGCTAAAGATGCTCTGCTGCTCTGGTGTCAGATGAAGACGGCAGGGTGAGGATCTAAAGACCATCACATCCTCACTGGGACTGTTGTTTTTTATCACTTCAGACTACGTTTCCCAGCAGCCCTGTCACCTGACTTCTCCCTGATTTGGATCGACGATTAGTATTTATTTGTGTTCCTGTCAGGCCCTTTATGTTTCCAGCATTACCCAGAACATGTGAAAGCTCCAGTTGTGTTTGATGTGAGATAAAGACGCAGCTGCTCGCTGATGATCCCCTCAGATTAATTATACAAACATCAGTAAACGACCGTGATGAGACGTGAACGGGACAAACGGTCCACCATTAAATACTCTTCTCAGGAGCTTTAGTCCAACACGAGAACCTGACGAGCTGTGATTTCCTCTTCCCGTCCAGATATCCCAACGTCAACATCCACAACTTCACCACCAGCTGGAGAGACGGGATGGCCTTCAACGCTCTCATCCACAAACACAGGTGGGAACTTTCACTTCACTGTCATTAAACAGGCAGGAGATCTGAGCTGGTGTCCAGATGTTTCCACTGAACGTCTTCAGATTAAAAAGCTGCAGATCGTTCTCAGATTTTCTCGCCCGCAGACAAACGATGATGCCATGTGGACCATTTGAAAGTTGCTGTAATCAATTAAATAATTCTATACAAAGAAGTTTTAAAGAGAATCGACCTCTTTATCCACGATCATCACATCGTCTCTTCTGTTTGTCCTGCAGCTGCTCGGTCTTTTCTTTAATAGCTGCAGATCCTCAGCTGACTGTCAGCAGACCGTTTCCTTCAGACCACATTTAGACCTGAAACATTTCTTTATGCAGAACATGAAGGGAACTATGTTTAAACTGAAGGAGGACGATGTTCAGAGGAGTCACGCAGCAGAGACACAAAAATCTGTTTATTCTCTGAAGTTTGTGTCAGTTCCTTTGTGTTCGGTCATTATTGATCTTTCCAGGTTCGACTGTAACTTCCAGCTGACTGCAATCATTGTTGCTTCTTCACAGTTTGAACTGTTTAACATCGATGACACGCATTAATCACACATTAGTCATTCATACCACTTTTCAAGGCTTTTAATCTGACATTATAAGCGAGCATGAAACATGAAACTGAGATGTTTCAGTCCTTTCACATTGAAGTTATCTGGAATTTTAATTTCAGTCCGAGCCATATCTGCTGCTCTGGGCTCTTTGTGAGTTGTGCAGCCTGAGGACGTCGAGGAATCTGTAATTGTGGAGGACGTCTGTGATCTTAACTGCCGTGACTTTTGGGTCGACTGTTTTCTGTTAGAAATACGATGGTGACTCGTTATATCTTTAACAGCAGTCGGCTATGTCGGCGTTTGAAGACGATAAAACAACTTTATTTATTTATTAAAGTGGCTGCTCAGGAACAGACCATCCACCTCTGTGATACTGACGTTACTCAGAGCCTCGACATCATATCTGAGGAAAGTGTCAGTAATTTTGAGTAAAACACAGACTTCACTTCATGTGAATGAACCACAGGTCGTTTTTAAATGACACGATGTTCTCTGGTTTTACAGGTCCAGTTACATCTCAGCAGTCTTGAGAAGAATGAATAAAATATAAAAACATCCGAGTCATTAAAACATTATTTATAGTCGTCCTCTGTGGCAGAACTCTCTGTTTCTATTTCTGTTGTTATTTTATTTGAATCATTTTTTAAATAGTTCTGTTTCTGTCATGTCTCCGCCCGTCCTCAGACCGGACCTGATCGACTTTGATAAGCTGAAGAAATCAAACGCTCACTACAACCTGCAGAATGCCTTCAACCTGGCCGAGCAGCACCTGGGCCTCACCAAGCTGCTGGACCCCGAGGGTGAGGACACATGCACACACACACATGCACACACACACACGCACACACATGCACACCTTCATTTTCAGAGTATGCCTTCTGACCTTTGTTTCGTGTGTGCGCAGACATCAGCGTGGACCATCCTGATGAGAAGTCCATCATCACCTACGTGGTCACCTACTACCACTACTTCTCCAAGATGAAGGCTCTGAAGGTGGAGGGGAAGAGGATCGGCAAGGTGACCGCGTCCTCCCGACACCTCAGCAGACACTTAAAGGAGCAGGCCGGTGTTTTTTTATATCAACATGTGTCCTCTGGTGTGTCCTCCAGGTTCTGGACAACGCCATCGAGACGGAGAAGATGATCGAGAAGTACGAGTCTCTGGCGTCGGACCTGCTGGAGTGGATCGAACAGACCATCATCATCCTCAACAACAGGAAGTTCGCCAACTCTCTGGTGGGAGTCCAGCAGCAGCTGCAGGCCTTCAACACATACCGGACCGTGGAGAAACCACCAAAGTCAGTCCAAACACACACACACACACACACACACACACACACACACCTAAACTAGAAGTTAGCGCTGGTTCCCTCGACTAAAGATCTGTGGGATTTTTCGCCAGAAGTAAAAAGCTAACGTTATAAACAAATGACATCACCGTCTCAGCTGCTCCGCCTCGATGTGATGTCGCAGAAATGGGGCAACAAATCACACAAAATCTAATTTCTGACATGATGTTATTTAACCACAGAACTTATTTCAGGGTTTTAATCAAAAAACATTCAAAAAACCATCAACGTCGATATGAGGGAAGCTAAAATGCTAACTTTTTTCTTGTTTTTTGGACTTTATTCTGTCGACCAGCTGTCTGATCGATGGCTCATGTCGGATTGTGTTTCTCCAAAAGTTAATTCTGTTTCATCTTTCTGCCGCGGGGCCTTGATGATCTTTTACGCGTCACGTTTTTGAACACGATATCTCAGAAATGCCTCGATTTCTTCAAATTTGGCTCAAAAGTTCACTTGGAATTTCTTGGAAATTATTAAAATTTGTTGTCTCTGACATTTTTTGCCGTTACTCAACAATTCATACGATAATTATTATAAGATTTTACACAAATGTCTGATAAGATAAATTAATCAAGTGTTGAGATTTTACCTGACTTGGTCTCACTGACGCTGCACGACCGACTGATCCTGGTTGTTTCTCCGCTTTGTCTCTGTGGTCGGAGAGGTGGGGAGTTAACAGTGATTCATTTAGAGAGTATTGTTTACCCACCTTCTCTCAGAGTGAGTCGTTCAGCTGGATTTCAATCTGAAATAAAAACACACAGAAGCAAAGAGAAAATAACAAACACACACCTACCACAGCTGAACTCCCTCTCTGTCTTCACCTCTCACTGGAAACCAGATATTTCACAGTTTGTTACTCATCCACCACAGAGTTCCTCCCACACGGGCCCAAGGACCAAAACAAAACCAGCTGAGCTCGAGTGCAGATGATTTTTTCCTGGAATGAGTTGCAGCAGATTGTAATCTGTAATTACTGTATGATGAGGCTCAGACCTGGAGCTGAAACCTC
The DNA here is from genome assembly GCF_040436345.1 of Pagrus major. NCBI lineage: Eukaryota > Metazoa > Chordata > Actinopteri > Spariformes > Sparidae > Pagrus > Pagrus major. The sequence goes on from NC_133229.1 coordinate 30,762,035, forward strand.
CCGTCACCACCGCGCTCAAACAATGAAACTTAAACAGAAAATGAGATGTGACCAGGGGGTGGACACAAAAGCATGAACACACAGTGTGTTATTATAATGAACTTTGTGCGTCTTTTCTTGCAGGAGTTTTGTTTTGTTTTTTGAGAACACAGTTTGTGTCGTTGTTTTAGACTTCATTATATATCATATATCATATATCCACTCCGGTGTCATTCATCCAGACACTATGACCTCAACGATAACCTGCCGGTATGTGTTTGTGTGCAGGTTCACAGAGAAAGGAAACCTGGAGGTTCTCCTGTTCACCATCCAGAGTAAGATGAGAGCCAACAACCAGAAAGTTTACACTCCCCGAGAGGGAAAACTCATCTCTGACATCAACAAGGTGAGAACACCTGCTGTGATGTCATCATTCACTGTAACCAGTCCTCATGTGTTTGTGATCCACTCAGATATAATTTATTGTTTAAATCCACCATGTAAGTAGAGACTGTACTTAAATTTGACATTATTAATGTCTCGTCTTGATGGAGAGTTAAAATTGATTTACAAGACGAGACCCGTCCGTCCACGAGCCTGAGTTTTATCTGTTAAAGGTGCAATATGTGAGAATTTGTTGGTTTAAAACATTCAAAAACTTAAATTATCAACGGTACAGTCTGTTAGCATGCTAACCAGTAAGTCTGGACCGCTAGCTGCATGGCTAACTGAGTTGTCTGAGCTTTCAAGCTAAAGGCAGCTACAGTTAGCAGGAGTTAGCAGCTTCTCAATAAATCATCAATATCAATAAAGATACAGAAATAACACCAGTCTGTCACAAACTAAACGTGTTGTGTGCGTTTGTTTCAGGCGTGGGAGCGTCTGGAGAAGGCGGAGCACGAGCGTGAGCTGGCTCTGAGGACGGAGCTGATTCGTCAGGAGAAACTGGAGCAGCTCGCCCGACGCTTCGACCGCAAAGCCGCCATGAGGGAGACGTGGCTGAGCGAGAACCAGAGGCTGGTCTCCCAGGTAACAGCACACACACACACAGAGACACACACACACACACACACACACAGACACACACACACACACACACAGTCAGTTCTGTTCATGTAGAGAGTTTTTTGTGTTTCATCAAAGTTTATTAAAATAATATTAATTTGTCCAAATGTTCTCCTTCACTCATTTCCTTTCCTCTTTCCTCTTCTTGTCTCCTTTCATCTCTCCATCCCTTGCTTCCTTTCCTCTCCTTATTTCCTTCCTCCCTCCTCACCTTGTTTCCTTCCTCCCTCCTCCTCCAGGATAACTTTGGATTTGACCTGCAGGCCGTTGAAGCTGCCACAAAGAAACATGAAGCCATAGAAACTGACATCTCAGCGTACGAGGAGCGAGTTCAGGTCGGTCCATCACCTCCATCGATTGATTAAACAGTTCAAACATTTATTGAACCTGTCGAAGCCTCAACCGCACGGAAACAATCCTCGATCAGATACATTAAAACCCTGATCAGAAGGATCTGAACCCTGATCAGAAGGATCTGAACCCTGATCAGAAGGATCTGAACCCTGATAAAACCTTAACAGGATGGTTTAAAACGCTGCACTAAATGGAACTCGTCCAAACATCCAAATCAGTTTGTTCTGACATGTCTTCTTCTTTTGTTGTCCGTTCATCCCTCCGCTCGTCCTCCTCCTCCATCTCACTGCTGCAGGCGGTGGTTGCCGTGGCGAAGGAGCTGGAGGCGGAGAGTTACCATGACATCAAACGCATCACGGCCAGGAAGGACAACGTGATCCGGCTGTGGGAGTACCTGCTGGAGCTGCTGAAGGCCCGCAGGCACCGGCTGGAGATGAACCTGGGCCTGCAGAGAGTCTTCCAGGAGATGCTCTACATCATGGACTGGATGGACGAGATGAAGGTACGGAGGGGCGACCAATCACAGAGGACTGACTGTGATGATTCTGGAGTTACAGCAGAAACCAGAAGTTTGATCTTTTCCGTCTGTTTTGTGCTGAGAATGGATCCAGCGACGGCAGCGTGGAAGCTGGATTCACATCTGTAAAATACTGTACTACTGCTCTGACCTCTGACCTCTGACCTCTGACCTCTGACTCGCTCTCTGTCCCTACAGATGCTGCTGCTCTCTCAGGATTATGGGAAACACCTGCTGGGTGTGGAGGACCTGCTGCAGAAACACGCTCTGGTGGAGGCCGACATCAGCATCCAGGCCGACCGCGTCCGAAACGTCAACCTCAACGCTCAGAAGTTCGCCGACGACATGGAGGGTGAGACAGACGGACAGATTCAGAAGACATGAATGATTCCTCCTCTCCTGGTTGTCGTGCTCAGTCCTCCTCCTCTTCCTCCTCTTCCTCCTCCTCAGGTTATAAACCCTGCGACCCTCAGATCATCCGCGATCGCGTCGCTCACATGGACTTCTGCTACCAGGAGCTGAGCCAGCTGGCGGCTGAGCGGCGAGATCGCCTCGAGGAGTCCCGGCGCCTCTGGAAGTTCTTCTGGGAAATGGCAGAAGAGGTTTTTATTAATATTACTTTTATTATAATTATTTAACCCATTAAAACCTGCCGGCAGACCTGAGGACTGTGTGGAAACACCTCCTGAAACCTGATGGGACAGGAACCTGAAATAGAAACCATGTGAGAGCTTTACACTTTGGCTTTAATTGGAAAATATTTCTTCGTTAGCAAATCACAATGTGTTTCTTCAGTCACGTGTCGTGTAAGTGAACACATCATCCAGATAAGCTCACGTCTCATCAGACTCTGAAGGGAGAAACATCCCGTCTTAAAGTTTATCTCACAGATAAATCAAAAATGTCTCGTTGGACATCGACACAGCCGGTCAGAGTTTGGTATCAAACTTCAGACCTGTAACATTTTGAGGACTTTGAAACCGAAGTGGAGGCGAGAAGGTTAGAAAAGTGTTTCAGAGACTTTGCCTCCTGAATTCTTTAGAGAATTAAAATAACAAAAGACAAAAGCATTTTGATATTAAATAACTTTTGCAGAATACAGAATAATTTGCCCCTCACAGTCTGTCAGCTCTAGGTGGTGCTTAAAGTCGGCTCGACCGCTGTGATCGACAGTAAATGATCAGACTTTAGTAAATTCACGACTCGTTTACTTTAAAACTTTCAGTCAGAAGCTGAAATTCTTCTTTTCAGGACGTCGGAGATTTGTAGTGTTTGGTCTTCCTCTCACAGACGATGAAACACAAACAACAAACTTTGCGCTGTATTGACCCAGAAACAGGTTCTGAAAACTAAAAGAGCAGAGAAGTGTGAAAGTTTGTCATAAATCAGGAGAATATTGATATAATAGTTGTTGAACCACAACACGACTTCACCAGAATTGAAAATGATATTACTCTCTGGAGATGTAACCTGTGAGTGCTGAACGCGTCCCTCTGGTCTGTAGGAGGGCTGGATCAGGGAGAAGGAGCAGATCCTCTCCTCCGAGGATTATGGGAAGGATCTGACGGGAGCGCTGCGACTGCTGAGTCAGCACAAAGCCTTTGAAGACGAGATGAGCGGGCGAGCCGCCCACCTGCAGCAGACCATCAAACAGGGCGAGGAGCTGGTGGCCAACAACCACTTCGGAGCCGACAAGATTAAAGAACGTATCCAGGACATCCAGGTACCGTTCAGCTGAGACCACTGAGAACACGGTTCTGTTCTGGAGGTCATGGACGGGTTTGGATGTCTAGAAATGTTTTATTTTCTAAGTTTTAGGCCTAAAATAACTCTTTCAGGGTGTTTTCAGCTCACAGCTGCAGGATTATTTGTTGTCGTACAGCCTCTTATAAAGACTGAAGCTGCTGTTATAACATCGTGTCTTTGGTGTTTTTTGCAAACTTAACATGTTTCACGTTTGTTATTGAATGTGTGAATCATTTTTTGGGGAAATCTGATGTGGAAAGACTCTAAAAGGATTTTTTACCACAGATTACATCAAATTTTCTTTTTAAATTCAGTTGGCTGTAACGTGTCGTACATATCCTGTTTAACTTTCTGGATGTGTTTAAAGAACATGTTGTGTTTATGTGTATGATATACTTTGTCCACAGGTCTGAGGATTTGTTGTTTCTTTAGACACTTTTTAAAAATGTGTCGAGAAGTTTGTAGCAGTTTAACAACCACAACGCTCCCAGTCTCAGCAGAGATCACATTTGGACGATGCTTAGCTCCGTTTACTGACGCGATTGGTCGATACTCAATAATCCTGCAGATTCATGTGCAGATATTTGTGATTTTTGGGATAATAACCCTCCTTTTATCTCTGAAAGACCTGAATGCACCCTGAAACAGTGAGAACATCTCAGCTGAGGTTGTTAGAAACTGAGGAGAAAGAGTCTCATGTGCTGTTGCATCATTACCTAACACCTTCCCTCCTTCCTTCCTTCCTTCCTTGCTTCCTTTCCTTCCCTGCTGTAGGAGCAGTGGGCGGCTCTGGAGCGTCTCTCTGCGGTCCGTAAAGCCCGTCTGCAGGAGGCCTGCAACCAGCACCAGTTCCAGGTGAAACCTTCACTTTCCATGTTTCTGTTTGTGTTTCATAGCAGCTAAAGACATGAAACAAAACAAAGATAAGTGTTGGATCGTATTAAACTCTTCTCCGTCTCGCTGCAGGCCGACGCCGACGACATCGACACGTGGATGCTGGACGTGCTGCGGATCGTCTCCAGCGTGGACGTCGGCCACGACGAGTTCTCCACTCAGGCTCTGGTGAAGAAGCACAAGGACGTGGCCGAGGAGATCAGCAGCTACCGGCCCGTCATCGAGGCTCTGCACGAACAGTCCCGCACGCTGCCGCCCGAGAAGGCCAACTCTGAGGAGGTGAAGCCGCGACGCACCGCAGACAACATGGATCTCCAGGAGCTTTAAACACAGCGTCAGTCGTCCCTCTAACGTCCTCTGGTCTCGTGTGTCTGCAGGTTCAGAGCCGGCTGGCGGGCATCGAGGAGCGCTACAAGGAGGTGGTGGAGCTGACGCGGCTCAGGAAGCAGGCGCTGCAGGACGCTCTGTCGCTCTACAAGATGTTCAGCGAAGCCAACGCCTGCGAGGTTTGGATCGACGAGAAGGAGCAGTGGCTCAACAGCACCGAGATCCCCGAGAAACTGGAGGACCTGGAGGTGGTCCAGCACCGGTGAGGAGCAGAGAAGAGTTTATGATGCATGTCTTCATCTTTAACCATCATCTTTCTTTCTAACACCTTTCAGAACAAAATACATCGGAGTCAGATGGAAACATGACAGAGTAACGACATGACAAACATTAAAAACTGTCTGGATGGTGGACCGAACCTCAGTCACCTCTGGTTCGGTCCAGATAAACCCTCAGTCCACAGAGGACCATGTTGCTGCCTCTCTTTGTGTTTTTGGAGCTGCCTTCAGATTCTGGCCGTATTTTACTAACGACATCTTAAACTGATCGTTTCAGCTCAGCAACAAAAATCAATCCAAACAATAGTGATGGATTATGAAACAGATTATTGATCGGAAACATGAAACAGCAGCTGTGTGAGACTTTAGACCCGGATTGTTCTGGTTGTTGTTGTTTGGACTCTGCAGCCGTCAGACTGTGAGAACCTCGGCAGTAAACTGTTAATTACACCAGACTGCAGGTCCCACACTGTTTAAGAGGCTCAGTGTGTGTGTGTGTGTGTGTGTGTGTGTGTGTGTGTGTGTGTGTGTGTGTGTGCGTGTGTGTGCGTGCGTGTGCGTGTGCGCGTGTGTGTGTGTGCGTGCGTGTGCGCGCGCGCGTGTGTGTGTGTGTGTTGGACTGTGGTTACACGCTTCGTTCACAGGAGTCTCTCTGGTTTTCAGCCACTTGTTCAACCACAAACATCACATGGATCCTGTCCCAGCAGTGTGTGTGCGTGTGTGTGTGTGCGTGCGTGTGTGTGCGTGCGTGCGTGTGTGTGTGCGTGTGTGTGTGTGTGTGTGTGTGTGTGTGTGACTGAAGAGCAGCAGTAAACATCAGCTCGTCTCTTCATGATTAAACAAACAGAAACGTGTTGACTTTATTGAAGAAACTCGCTCGTAAACATTAACGTTGCTAATTAATTAATTTAAAAATGATTTGTCTCCATTAACATGTGATCAATATGATCAATATGATCAATACGACCTTTAACTCATGACTCTCAGGTTGAGAACCAACGATTTAAATGAAGAGAACCAAGAGTCTGCAGCTTTACTCCTGTTTACCATCAGCTGCACGATGTGTACATAAATTAAATTAAATCTGTTTACACTGAAGTTATGTTAATTAAACATGGCCGACCGGTGCAACCTGCTGCCGTCAGTCATTAGAGGCTCCACAGACGTTCAGAATTAAAACATCACGTCCTGATGCGTCTCCGTCTCTTCTTCTTCTTCTCCGTCAGGTTCGAGAGTCTGGAGCCGGAGATGAACAGCCAGGCGTCGCGGGTCGCCGTGGTGAACCAGGTCGCCAGGCAGCTGATCCACAGCGGACATCCCAGCGAGAAGGAGATCAAATCCCAGCAGGACAAACTCAACACCAGGTAATCCAACCGGGACGAAACCAGCTCTTAAACCAGGACTATTGGGTCCAGTTTAAACCGTTTAGCTGAGATTATTCTGGTTAATAAACTGGAATTAGCAGCATATTAAGATGAAGAGGAGAAATAAAACAGGACGGAAAGTAAAATGAATTTGAATTAACTGGTTATTTATTTCACCAGTTGTGAATGTAACAGGAGTTAAAGAGACGCTTTAGATGAGATTAAAGATAATCAGATAATTAATGGGGATTATACAGAAATTAAAACTGGGATTAAAAATGGAATGAATGGGAATCATTAACTGGAGATTAATCACAAAAAACTGGGATTAAAGTGAGATTAACTGACATTAAACAGACAAATAAACTGAGATTATCAGGTAATTAAAGTGGAACAAACACGTAAATAAACTGGATTCATCAGGTGTGTAAACATTTATCACCCAGGTTGTTAAAGTGAGATTGAGGCAAATAATTAAGATTAAAAAAGGAAATAAACTGATTATCGAGTATCTGAACTGTTAAATAATCAGATGAAACAGATATCTCAACTCACTTTATTACCTGGTACACATATTTGTTTCTGTCCGTCTGTCCGTCCAGGTGGAGTCAGTTCAGAGACCTGGTGGACCAGAAGAAAGACAGCCTGAACTCGGCTCTGGGCGTCCAGAACTACCACCTGGAGTGTAACGAAACCAAGTCCTGGATCAAAGAGAAGACCAAGGTACCGAGAGATGGAAATGAAATAATAAACTTTAACATGTGGAGCAGGTGAAACTGCAAAACCCCTGAAAACAGACTGCAGCAGTTTTTGTTCCAATTGGACTTTTTCTCTGAGTCAGAACTCTGTGAAACCTGAACTCACAGACATGAAACACATATTTTTAGATTCAGTGTGATTTACACTTTCCCAAAATATGATTTCCTCCAATGTCAATCATGGATAAACTCCCACAGACCCACTTAGAAATCTGAGAAACAAAGCGCTCTTTATAACTGCAGAACTTCACTGAAGTTCTAATGTTTCTAAGGTTTCTTCAGTATCAACACCCTCCAGTGATGGTTCTCGATGCATCCATGGGTTCACTGTAAAAAGGAGCTGCTAACCGTTAATTCGGCATAGATTATTCAAGAATTATGGGAAATGTGCTGGTCTCCCTCACCCCTCCCTCGCTCTCCGTCCTCCTCCAGGTGATTGAGTCGACCCAGGAGCTGGGGAACGACCTGGCGGGCGTCATGGCTCTGCAGAGGAAGCTGACGGGGATGGAGCGCGACCTGGCCGCCATCGAAGACAAGCTGGGCGACCTGGGCAAAGAGGCGGACCGCCTGGCCTCAGAACACACGGAGCAGTCCGACGCCATCAAGGGACGTCTGGCTGAGATCACCGGCGTCTGGGACGAGATGAAGGTAGGTCATCGTCTGTCACTTAAGACTTCCTCCAGTTCATGTTGATGGATTAACAGTCTGATTATCAGACATATTTTATTGAAACAAACTCTCTGAATATCTGACCTCTGTTCTCTGCTCTCAGGACACCATGAAGAACCGGGAGGAGTCTCTGGGCGAGGCCAGCAAGCTGCAGCAGTTCCTGCGCGAGCTGGACGACTTCCAGTCGTGGCTGTCGCGGACGCAGACGGCCATCGCCTCCGAGGACATGCCCAACACGCTGACCGAGGCCGAGAAGCTGCTGGCCCAGCACGAGGGCATCAAGAACGAGATCCGCAACTACGAGGAGGACTACCAGAAGATGCGGGACATGGGCGAGATGGTGACGCAGGGCCAGACGGACGCGCAGTACATGTTCCTGCGACAGCGGCTG